>NC_060270.1:104375257-104542757 GCF_021613505.1 Equus quagga | reverse complement strand
CAATTAAAGCAAAGGCTTAAAAGGAAAAACAGCACATTTCCAATTAAATTAACTAAGTACAAGTTAGTTAGTTACTACCATGTCCCATTTCTAAAATAGTAGCTTTTGTCGGCACGCTTTAGGAAGTAAATATTTACCCAGAGAAATGTAATTTCCTTTTCATTTATTTAGAAACTGCATGAGCCAGCCTCTGCTTTCTAATTTTCTTTTTACTAGTTAAGGTAGTAGAGAGATTTCTCATTTTCTTCATTTTGATATTAGAATCGCATAGAATCGTATATTTGAAAGGGAAAGACAATATTTTCCTGATGTTAATTAGCAACTTTCTTTGTTACCTCTACTATGCTTTTTTAATTAAAAAATAAAGCTTGATATGACATCGATGCTTATTTCCAAAGTTATTTTGAATAACATCTGCTGATGAGAAGTGTGCAAAAAACTTTCATGCCGGTAAATGTAATTACTAATAATTTCATCATGATTGCTATGACTACAATTTACTTATTCTTAATTTATTTTTATAATGAACTGCTTCAGTAAAATGACAAATGATTCCATTAGTTAAGAAACTAAAATGTCAATTTACATATGGTCTTTGGTGACTAATTTGCTGAGTTGAGATTTTTGTTTTCGTTATGATAATAATATTTGGCTATGCTCTGTGAGCAAAATTTATGAGGTCTTAAATATTAATCTTTCGATTTATTGAAACAAGGTAATTTTCAGCTTTAAAATGTTAGCAATTTCTCTTTCAAGGTCTTGAATGCACAAATTTTAGGCACCAACTTTTGAAACATTGTCATCCAAAAAATAATGCTCACTTTGTTCCCTGGGATCAAAACAATTCTTTTTCACTAATGATTGCAAATATCAGCTCATTTCTAACACAGTTTCCAATGGCAAACATTACTCAGTTGTCAGT
Organism: Equus quagga; assembly: GCF_021613505.1. Classification (NCBI taxonomy): domain Eukaryota; kingdom Metazoa; phylum Chordata; class Mammalia; order Perissodactyla; family Equidae; genus Equus; species Equus quagga. The sequence continues at coordinate 104,541,835 of NC_060270.1, read as the reverse complement.
AAAAGAAAAGGGATTACATCAGCATTCAGGGGGAAAAAATGTTCTGTTCCTTCTTACTCCATAGTGTATGTGCAATCAGCCTGGAGCTAATGGAAGCCCTCCAGTGCTGAGAAATAAACAAACACAGTTGGGCAAGTAGTCCAAAATCAAATCTAGTATATAAGGTGGACAATACGTAGTTAGTTGCATTACCGAATCCTCCCTTGGGAGCTGGAGCAGCTTCAGAGCCCTTCTCATTACACACCAGCTCCATCTGTAGCCAGCCTGAGCCTGATTCGGGAATGTATAAAGTAGAAAAAAATAGACTCAGAATCAGCAGCCAGAGAATCCTATTTCAAGTTTAAATTTTGCTTGTGAAAGATCATTTGGTTTTAGACACAGCAAAGAGTGAGCCTCATCACTCACAATGAGGGACGCAGGTAGCAAGGATTACTTCAGATCAGGGAGATTGAAGGTAGTTGCTACTTTCCACAGGGAGATAGCTAGCTGTTGTTTAGCTCGGGAGAGTTGCAGCTTGGTCCTATTAGCCTAGAGGTTCTATTCCACTTCAAATGGTAAGCACCATTTCCTTGTGGCATCTGTTTTCAGTGTTGTTGTTAAAGTGCATTGTTTAATCCTAAATTGTAAATGGAAAGAAAGCCAATGGCATTGGCATCCTAAAAATCCATAGGCACTTTGTGCATGCATGTGTGTGAAACTTAAGAAAGGCTCTGGCTCAAACATGGAGTAGAAAGCTTTTATTTAGTAAAAATAAACCACAAATTATTATTAACAAGACATTATGCTGCTGGTTGTTTCTGTTTGGGGGCTAAAAAATGAAGACATTATTACCAATCTTGAAATACATTGCAAGATTATGTGCAGTGCTTGGATATTTTCATCCAAGATATGCCCCCTTCCAGCAGGCCAAAGTTGCTTTATCCACGTTTTCTATCGTCATTTGTATTCCCTTTCTACCTCCTTTCCCTAATCACCCCCCACCTTCATCTTGTATCAAAATGTCTGTGAAAATATGATTGTCTTTCTCTATTTGAATCACACTCATGCAGAACTGCAATAATTGTGGTTTTTTGACTTTGGAATGCCAGGAAAAGTCTATATACATATAAATAATTGAGAGAGAGAGCATATATAGAAGATATCTAGGGATCCACAGGCCGAGTTGATAACATTCGTCTGAGGGGATCAAAGAAGGCACTCTGAACAGTGTTTTGATCCTGGCTTCCTGCCCAAGCAGAGGCTGTACTCCATGTTCTTTAAACCCTGAAAGTAGTAACCAGCCCTCAATCTAGGAAAACCCACAATTCCCAAATTGTATTCCTCTATCCAAAGCACACACCATAGATGAGAATCACTCATTCTCAGTAAGACCTTCCTCCGGCACTCACATGCTCTTGGAGCTGTGTCCAAGCTTGCCAAACTTCAGATCCTTTCAGTGACCCAGCGTGGCTGCAGGGGTGTTGGTTGTGCTCCCTCCTGGTTTGGTAGGGGGTGATAAGGACCTCAGGCATGACCTAGCCATATCCCTAGGTGGCATCCTAACACCTTAGAGTAATAAGCTGAATCACAGACACTATCCTATGAATATTTAGACATTTCTTTCCTTACCCGCCCTCATCCTCTGAAATATGTCATTTTGCTCTAGGCAGAAAAGTAAACTCAGCAAGGTTGTTGCTGATGATGATTTCCCTGTTCCATCCTGTGAGATGGTCCTCTGGACTTATTTAGAATTTGGCTTTTCATGTTCCTAGCTTGACTGAGAAAAGTTGGCAATCCTTCAGAACATTCTTGATAAGTTCCATTCACTTCTGTTCTTAGTCTCAAGTCTTATTTGACAAATCTTCTTCATCCTAAATTCTGGTACCGATTTTTGGTGGTTATTTAGAACCTGAACTCTCCAATAAGATGGACCTGGAATCAAATCTTATATCTATAATTTTCTGGTTATGGATTTGTGTAAATTGCTTAATCTTTCTAAACCTCTGTTTCCTCAACTCAAAAAGGTATAATGATAGCACTTGCATCATAAGATTATTGTGAGTATTGAATGAATTAATTTGTGTAAAGATCTTTGTCATGTTAGTACTCAGTGAATGTTAACTGTCATTATTGTTACCTAATAATAATAATCTAAACTGTATTGCAATTTTTTCCTTGCTTAAGATTTTGTTCCGTAGTTTCTGATTCTGGATCATACTCACCTAGTTCTCATAACTCCCATCATAATACTCAAAACAATGTACTTAAATACCTTCTTCTCACAATAGTTGCCATTTACCAAGTAGTTCCCATTGCCAAATACTACACCAAGTACACTAGAGACAAATCATGTTCAATCATTATAACAATTATGCAAAGTATTAATCACTATTACTACTATTTTACAAAAGAAGAAACTGCAGCCCAGAAAGGTTAGTAATATACATGAGTTCACAGGAGGTAAGTGGCAATGTTGGGACTTAAACCTACCTTTACCTGTGGCAGAGATTGCCATTATTAATACTAACAACCATTTCCTCTTCTCCTGGACACACAGACTGTATTTTTCAGCCTTCTTTGCAGTAATTCATCTCCATGTAACTGGAGTTTAACCAATGGAATGTGAACTAAAGGGAGGTAAATAAATTCAATGCCTGCCCTCTTAAAACCTCCCATTCAAAATCCTCTAGGTTTTCCCCCAACTTCTACCAGCCGAATATCAACACCACATGGTGAAAATGGGAGAGCCTTCGTCAACCTGGATCCGTGAATAACAGCATGGAGCAGAGCACTTCCCGCAACCCACTCGCTTTGCCAAATGAGCTGGAACAAACTTGGTCTGTGTCTGAGACATATGCTTTAGAGTTTGTTTTTTTTCTTAACACAATCTGATGTTACTGTAACTAACACGGTGCCCAACTCCGAAGCATTCTACATCTGCTCTTACACTCTGCTGGCCTGAGAACTGGACAGAAATGTGTCGCAGTTTGCTGAGTCACAGAGGAACTGCTGAAATGATTCACAGATCTCTTGCCTCAATGTTGGAATTAAGCTATCTAAGCTCTTAAAAATTAACCACTGCATCTAGGATTTTGTACCTCTCTAGTAATTAACACGTTTTTGAACAGAGCTAAATCTTAGTATTCCACACAAAGAATCAGTTACATTTTTTAAAAAGTAGTATTACACCAAAATCCTCGGCATATTGGGAGCCATTAAGTATGAAAATTTCTTAGTATTGTCGTCTCTTACATCAATTAGCAACAACAGTTATGACAAGCAACTAATGCTTTTACTTGACAATTTATTGATAATTTTTCAAAATATTTATTTTAATCCACAAACATTCAAATTCAAGTTTCAGTGTGATGGAGGTAAGATAATATAATGTATAGTCAAGTTAGAAAGTTTCTTTTTGTTTTTTATCTTAGGAAGATTAGCCCTGAGCTAACTACTGCCAATCCTCCTCTTTTTGCTGAGGAAGACTGGCCCTGAGCTAACATCCATGCCCATCTTCTTCTACTTTATATGTGGGATGCCTACCACAGCATGGCTTTTGCCAAGGAGTGCCATGTCCACACCCAGGATCCGAAGTGGTGAACCCCAGGCCGCCAAAGCATAACGTGTGAATTTAACCGCTGTGCCACCCGGCTGGCCCAAGTTAAAAAATTTTGAAATCAGACAGTTTTATTTTTACATCTTGTCTTCCACATTTACAAGTTGTGTGACTTTGAAAGATTAACCTAAAATCTCTTGGCTTCCTTTTCTCTTCTGTAAATATATTACACCTCCCTCAAAGATTGGGTATAAGGAATATTAGATTATGCAGAAAAAGTATACCAACAGAAACATAAGTGCTCAATAAATACTAGCTTTTTAAATACTATAATTATTACTAGTGCTAAAATTGTTCAGAAATATTTTCTTTAAAATAATTTTTACATTATAAACTCTGTGCTATGTCAGACATTTCAGATGGAAGAAGTATGAATTAAATTAGTATCCACTATCTTAGTAAGAAGATGTATTGTGAAGGAAATTGTGTGTTTCACAGATGTTTCTAAGAGGCTTGGAGTTTTTATTTCAGATTCCAGGAAGTAGAGATTTAATAGCTAATATTTACATGACAGGAGAGAAAGTTTTCATTTTGGGTCAAAAGCTTTCTCCTTTTGCTAAGGTAATGATGTCAAAGGATTGTGAAACCCCATTCTTCTAGTTTCATCTGATCCCAAACCATGATGAAATAGAATATTCATAAGTTCTCTCTTCTCCTGAGAAAAGAGGATGAGCTAGGAAATAATGAGTCTCTACTCTTTATTTGGAGATTTCTTGGGGTTTTTTTTTTTTCTTTTAAGAGCTCGAAAATTCGGTTCTTAGCCATCTACCCGGTACCTACTTGTCTTGCTTTCAGATGCACTATCTACTTAATTGCTCCTCTGTCAGCACCAACTCAAAGTACCTCTTGAACGCTGTCTATACCCAAGTTCTATCTATAGAGAGAATAGAGTCAGGAGGACATTAACAGATTCCGTGAACTGTCTGTGAGAGTCTTCTGACCAGAAAGACCCTCCGTTCCCATATCACCCCTCTGCCACATAAAGAAAGTTCTTCGAAGAAAGCAATTAGGATACAGAGATACATCTTATTGGTTAATTCTGAGCCTCCACTTTAACCAATTGTTTCCCTGTAGCCAACTAAACTCTGTCCTTCCCCCACTAAACTCATTCTCTTGCCATCAAAATGGCCCTGTTTTCTGTGTCTCTATTTCTGTTGATGGCATCATCATCTGTTCATTAGCTCCAAACAGCATCTTTAGTCATCTTTGACTCCTTCCTCCCCTTCAAGTTCTAAAATCAGGCACATCTAACTCTGAAATATGGCTCATATTCAGCCTCCTACTCTCTATCTTTATAGCTTTTTCCATAGTCCAGGCTTCACCCACCTCTAGCGGAGGCTGACATAGTAGATCCGTATCTGCCCTCTTTGTCGCTATTCACTTTCAACCTGCCCAACCCCTAGTTGATTCTCTATCCTCTTGGTATAGTTCTCTTTCTAAGGCATGGAAATGGCATTGATATTCCCCTGCTTAAAAACCTGGGATAAATTATTAAGCTAACAATACATGCTTTGTTCTCGCTACAGTTTTCTTTCTGCCAAACTAAATCTTTCCACGCTATTAGACAGACTGGGCTTTCTTGAACAGGAGAAGTTCCAAGACAGAAGGCAGGAATTGCTTGCATAAAACTATTTTTGCCATGTTTTGTTTTCTACAGCCTGAGTCCATTGAAAGGATTATTTTCCTGGGCGTGTGGGAGAAGAGTTTCTGTGAAGAATCAAGGTGTCACACACAACACCAAACACTTGAGGATTCTTCGCTTGCAAAAGCTTCATTTCTTGGGGGAACAGGGAATGATGATGGCAATGGAATCATCAGTGGACTTGGTGTCAGAAGGAGCAGGCAGGAGCTACCTTAGAGCAGAATCTCTATTGAAGGTGGAGTTTTCTGGAAACAGGTTTGAGACAGTTTGGTGTGCAAGATGTTTATTAGAGATCAGCACCCTTTAAAGAAAGGAAATGGGAGGAGGCAGGATTGGGTAATAGGAGCAACTTAATTGTGCTGCAGGCTAGACAAAACCTTGATCAACGCACCAGGGAGCTCTGGGGTGAAAACTGCCCATCAGAGCACTCTTGCCTCACAGGCTGCCCTGGGAAGGGTATAATCTGAGATCAGGAGGTTCTTTGCAGCTGAAACAGACCCTCAAGAAGCTGAGAGCTGGAGGCTGTCTGCTGACCATGCCCCTCACGGTTGAGCAGCAAGTCCTATGCAGAGAGACTGGGCCGAGCATCTCAGTGTCCACCACAATCTCTACAGGACCATTGAGGTCTGGCCTGAGGGAGAGTCTTATCATTGTAACCTTTTGGAAGGAGAGCAGCTTTGTTCTAAGGCTCTTTCTGCTTCTCAGTTAAGTGTCAAGCATAACTAAGTGTAAAGGTCTATTGCTGGTAAAAGCAATGCCTCTTCAGTCTTACTGACTTTGAATGTCATAGATGGAAGCAGTTGAAGCAAAAAACACGAGAGCCGAAGTCCAGCCTCAGAGTAGCTGGCAGCTTGGCAAAACTTGCCAAGGTCAACAGCCAAGGTAAGTGCCAACAGGAGCCATTCATGGACACAAACGAACATTTGTAAAATTTTTCAAAATTATTTAAGAAAGATAAACCTGTAAAAAGTTAGGTATTCTGAAACCAAGCAATTGGAGGTTGAATCACAAAGATTTGAACATTATGTATGATATTCAAATAGGCAAGTCTGTGACATTGGGGTTACAGTATTTCTATATTTGCAAGTTTGCCTTCCTCACCGGATTATAAATTTCACAAGATTGAAAATATCTTTTATTTGCTCATAGGACATTAAATACACATGTCAATGAAGTGAAAGGATGTACATTTATATTTTGGCTCTCAACTTCTCATAATTTATTAATGTATTTAGATTACACACTCTCTTTTACTTTCCACAAAAACAAAGCTGGTTGCTTAAAAAGGATTGTATTCTTAACAAACATATCCTTACATTTAAACTAGAAGTTACCTAAAATGTGAACAAATTTTATACCACTGCAAGTTATCTAAAACAATCCTCCTCTTTTGAGTGTTGTGGGGGAGAGTAAGAAGGGGGATGCTATGTGCTTGTACAATGTGTACATGAAAAAGAAGGAGAAAGATAGAATGAGTTATATAAACAGGAAGTCTATCTCAGAAACTCACTCTTGAAAGAAAAATGTTTAGAGAACACTGATTTTATCAAATAAAGGGAATAAAAAGTTGAGAGTCAAAAACTAACTGACATTTGTAAAACGCTTTTGCTGACATTTTCCCATTTGAACACCTAGGACATGAATCATAATAATCCCCACATTACATATTAGGAAACTGATCTCAGATGCTTAGTTGAGCATAGAAATTTGAGTTTGAATCTATGATAACTGATACAACATCCTTGCTGCTATGTTATGCTAATTAGGTATGGATGCTGAGTTAAAAATATTCTTAAACTGGTATATATTAAGTAGTATTCATTCACTTTTTTTATTTATTCTATCCACAAGAATTTCATGAGCCCAAGGATCAATGGCACTGAGTGAAGGGGCTAGACAAACAAAATAGACTGGGCTCCTGCCCTGAGAATGACTGGAGTCTGAAGCATATGATCTGTGGGGATGGAGAGGTGGGATGTTCTAGGATGTGTTCTTATGCTAAATCTAGGAAGAAGGATGTGTAAGAAAGTTCCATGAAGATGATCTTGGGAGAAGCACTCTAGAGGAAGGCAACAAATTGATTTCTCCTCATGGAGTAGATGGTATCAAATCTGTATGTGGATGAACTTGGAATAAAATGTTGGAAAGATAAGGGAAGCCATATCCTGGAGGATGCCGTCTGCACTATTGAAGAATTAATTCTTTACACAATGAGGAACAGTAAATGATTTTAAGTTGAAGAATCAGGAATTTAGAACAAACACTCTCACTGTGCAGCAATGTGGAAACTAATTTCTTTCAGGAACAGGGGAAGTATCAGAGAAAGTTAAGCCATAGCAATAGACAATGGGGAGAAATGTTGCCGTCCAAACTAACAACGTGTGAGTGGAGAGGGAGGCTGGGTGGATAGTTTAGAAGCTGTTTAGGAGATAGACTCAACTGGATTTCATGATAGATTTCAAATAAGAAAACTTAGTGAAGAAGAGGCGAGATGCTTTTTCTTTGGGATAGAAGGAAAACAAACTAGGATGGATTTATTGGTGGGAGAGTGGGAAATTGAACAAGTCCATGTTGATTTATTTGTCAAGGAGGAGGCTAGATCACTTGCCAGAGGCAGAAAAATGGCCTAGTGTGACGGAGCTTTAGCATAGTCTCTGTGTGAGATGAAGAGCAGCATGCAAAAAGGTCTATATTTGGTATGGTGGGCTCAACCCAGGGTCCTTGCCATACCCTTGTTGCAGCAACCATATGCAAGTCAAGGTAACTCCTCTCCAATGGCCCTTAGCACCTCAATGCCTGAGCCAGATGTGCACGGCTGTGTGGATCCAGCTCTCAGGTGTCGAGGGGCAGTTTGGCAGAAGGATAGGAGTTGAAATGTTATTCCATAACCTCTGAGCTGAGTACAGTGAAGAGCATGGAAGATTGGAGCTGAGACTGAAGGCTGGATGAGACAGAAGATTAGATGTAGTGGGACTACAGGTGAGAAGAACCAGAAGAAAGGGATGTAATGTGAAAGAAAGAGTATTGTAACTTACACTGTCTGAATTCTTACAATATTTCTGTGCATAGTACAGTAGTGTTGAACAGTGTTTTACTATGTGGAATATCATGTTACAGGTAGAAAGGCCGTTTATTCTCATCCCCTCATTTTACAGATGACAAAAGTGAGCCCCAGAAATCAGGCAGCTAGCAGGTACAGAGCTGAGGAATGAGATACTGACTTTGCCTGGTGGTCTGCCTACCCCAAATACAGCTAAAATATTAACAAAATATTTGTAAACACTTGCTAAATTCAAGGCCCATTGATTAGCGCTCAAAGAATTTACCGTCCAGTGTCCTCTTGAGAATTCATATTATATATTAAATTAAAAATTATGAAGGTGACATTCTGAAAAACCAGGAATCCAAACTCTCTCTAAATTAAGCAAGGTTTGTCATTAAAGGGTTGGCTAGCGGTCTTCCTTGTGGAATCACAATTTTGTATCACCAGATGAATAGATAGTGGCAAATTTTTATGTTTTAGGTCATCACATTATAGCTTCTATGAATAATGCTTGCTGAAAACAAAATAAACAAACTGGAAAGTTAGTTCACATTTTTACTTTCCCATCTGCAGTATTAAACTGTGTTCATTGTTTCTTTAGCTTTTCCTGGTAACTACAATTTCTGGTGAGGCTGGAATTGAAATTGTGTACAATATGCTTCATTTTTTTTCTCAACAATTATTTTTTATGTTCTTCACCTCTGGTGAAATGACCTCCACCCGTTGTATCATTTTATAAGAGGCAATCAGGAGCTTTACAGGAAAAAAACAAATATTTTATTAAATTAATTTAAAAAGAAATATTTGAACATGAAAGTCTGCATAGTATAAATATTTTATATGGGCTATGGCAATAAAAATTAATATTTAGTTATTTTATTCATATGTAAGGGGGGAAACCTGCTAACTAATTAGGAAGCCATGGTTCTCCTCCTAGAATATTCCAAATAGCACGGAATGATTTTTCTGCACCATATTTTAGAACTTGCTTATATTAACTCTGTTTTACTGTTTTTAAACTATGCTAATGATTATATTTCTCACATATTTTCTTGAGTGCTCACATACCACATATAACATAAATAAATTAATGTAAAATTCGCATAACCACTACAACTAAATTGGAAAGAATCCAATATAATACATATTAAAACTTCTCTGTGAAATGTGAGACTGAGATATTTACCAGCACTTCCCTTTTATGTCATATTGCAATATTTAAATGATCTCCCACTACAATGCTTACTCCATGGGAGTGAGTTCAGTCTTCGTGGGGGGGGGGTAGTATCCTTATTTCTGGCTGGGCTCTCAGAGTGCTATTTAGAACTGCCAGAGATGTCTTAATGGCCCGAGTAATTTAGTTCATATTCTCAGAGTTCTTCACTCCCACAAAATAAAGTCTCCTGTGGGAAGATGATCAGATTGAAAGCATTCCAGAGCCTGACACTTTTTAATTTTTTATTGTTTGGTACAAACTTCTTGCACAGAACACAGAATGATTAAAAGCAAGATTCTACAACAGATTTCAAAGATCCTCCCACCCTTATCTAGGTGTTTTCGTTGTGTAATCAATCAGCACTGAGCAAACTCCAAAAAACGTTTAAGTTCTGAAACAGCTCTTAAGTATGAATATCTCTTTCTCAGTGAATATATAAAATATTCTTAACACTGGTTTTCACCATCCTTGCTGTTCAAAACTGAATTCCTGCAATTGATTAAAATAGCATGTGACACATCGACTTGTCTCTTCTAACCATAACCTATTTCCAGTTAGAGGAGTAATTATTTAAGCTACATGTGGGCAATAGCTTAGAACCATGGTTTCCAGGTGTTGTCCATAGACCAGCAACATCAGCATCATTTGGGAACTTGTTAAAACAGAAAATTCTGGCCGTACCCCTACATTCGGGGGTGGGGTCCAACAATCTGTATTTTGATGCCTTATAGGTTATTCTAATACAAAGCAAAGTTGCATAACTGTCTTAGAATTCGCCTTGCCAGCAGAGGCCCATTTAGTTCAGTAAACATTGCTATACTCAATAAACTTTGGTTGAAGGAAGGAATAAATGAATGAATTAGTCATAGTCTGTGAAGAGTCTTCAATAAGTCATAGATTCTCATCCAAACACCAAAACTGGAAGTGAACCCATGAAGCTCAGACAAGGGATTCCTTTATCAGTACTTGGTGACACTCTGCTGCCATTCCTCTTAATTATTGACTCACATAGGAATTTTATACCCAATTTCAGAATGAGTGTATAAAGCTCTGTGTCTTCGTTCCTGGTCACTTCAGTGGCCCAAGGTGCTGTGTAAGAGATGGACATAGTAAAGCAGAGCCCGTGGTATTCTGCCCTGCTCACTATGGGAAGCCAGAAAGTGACACCTGACATTGAGGTCCCTGTTCTGTGGAAATAAAAACAGGTATGGGAAATACCATCTCTGCGGATAAAGTAATTAATTCAAACTACAAAACAAAACCTAGTGTGACTGCTGAAAATCCTTCACAGTGGATAACTATCTAAGATGTACTTTAAATAAAAGTGAAGACAATTTATTTTTAGTTTCTGTGACATTTAAAATGTGTAAAATTTTCTAGGTAATTGCCTGAATGTGCTTCCACTCACGTGTGCCATTTCTTCAGGGCAGAAAATTCAGGAACAAGGGGAAGAAAGCAATTCTCCTAGTGGATCCCTCACTCACCATCATCTTTTTGAGACTATATTGCCAAACTCGAAGTTATGCAGAGAAGTTGAATTTACTGAATTTGTTAGTACTATGACAGCAAATAATAAGCTAAAGGGGGTAATAGTCTTACTGCTTTTATATATGCCTTCCACCACTAAAATAATTTCTTGGGCTTTCAAAAAGTGTGAGGACAATGTCATAATTATTTTTATTTGGCTTGATTTTCCTGATTCTTGTTCAGATCTCGAGTCGTTTAGAAAATTGTAAGGTAAAAATTACATATATATGTAATGTAAAAAAACATATATATATATCAGAAAAGAATAACTCACTAAAAGTACCACTTACAAAAAGATATGGGAGAAAACAGTGGGATTTTTATTTTGTCAAAATCTTGTTAGTCATGTTTTGGGTCTCGATTTGCAGTCTGTGGAGTATTTTATACTTCTGAAATTTCATCTGTTCACTTGTGACTCTCAAACCTAATAGAAATCTCCTTTCCCCTTCAAGTAATACTTGTCTGCTTCTAGGACTCTCAGAGGAATACTTTTTAAAAAATTGTTCAAACCAGCCAGAGCAGTGCACGGATCCATACCGAGTAGGAACATACTGAAAAGCGGCCATCAAAATAGCCAAAATAATCTAAAAGCTCATTGTAAAAAATACAGAGGACAAAGTAAAAGGAGTGCCTTAAGGGCTTAGTTTCAATTCCTGCAATAATCCACCATTTCAGATAGAGTTAATTCCCTAGACTGTGTACATATGGATAATTTAATTCCACGCATAATCGCTGTATTTGTTTGGGGATAAAATGTCAAACTTTTCCCACTAAACCTTTCCACCTCCCCCATGGACAAGTGGGCAAATGGGGGGATTGATGGTGGGCTCTCGTTTGCCTGACTCTATATGCCAAGGGCAGTGCAAACGGAGTGTGAAATGGATCCCCACCCCTCTCCTACCACATCCTCAGCTCGTTTTACCTGCTTTTGGGAGAAAAATTGAGTGATAGAGTAGTGAAATGTAAAAGTCAAAGCTTTTTCTTTTTGTTAAAGACATTTAACTTATTTCAATAAATATAGGGATTATTATAATCCTTAAACGTGATAGATAAAATGAAATTGTCTACATAGAAAATGGATATCTGGTTGTTCTGTTTGGAAAGGCAATATTGGGAAAAACTTGAGATGTTTTAATCCAAAGGCATGTGTTTCAACTGCAGCTCTGTCACTTGCTGGCTGAGTGACCTTCTGAAAGTTATAAAAATCCATGAATCTTAGTTTTGTCGTCTATAAAATGGGAATAATAAGAACTTTCTCAAAATGTTATTATAAGGATTAAATAAGGTCATGCACCTGAAAAGCACTTTAAACCATAGCTGCTGCATAGTTGTGATTTATTAAAAGAGAAAGCATAGAATGTGAAGAACTCTAATATTGGTGGTATACGAGACCAGGATGTTTCAGGGAAGCTGAACTGTAAAATATCATTGTCAGTAGCAATCAGTGGAGTTCTCGTGGACTCTTATTTTTATATCTCTTGTTTTCATTCAACATGTTCTACACACAGTAGCTGCTCACTTCACATTTGCTAACAACTCACATAATCTTTCACCAACAGACGGATTGAAATCCAGAACAGGACTGAGTCTTCAATGTGTCCTATTCTCTGGCTGGCTAGAGATGAATAGCTGGACAAGTAAAAAGAATTTGCTTTTGTAAAACAATAAATATAAAATATATATATTGGCAAGTGGAAATGTTATACTGAAAAACAGAACTCGAGTAGTAGGAGTAACCAGCTTCTCAATAATCATGACCCCAATTTCATTACAAATATCATTTCTGTAAATTGTGATCCATTGTGTAGATATAGAGGCCAAAGGCTGTGGAAAGTTCTAACTTTATACTTTTCTTCAAAAACCTTTATACTCGTGAAATAAGTTCCTGAATCTGGAAGACACATATTTTCTTATACACCATACAGAGTTTCTTTATGTAATAAAGAAAAATATAACAAATTTTGATTCATAAGAAATTACAAATGGTTTCTTTTTCATTTTACTTTTGTGTGTTCAAATAAAGGACTTACTTTTGTGTGTGTGTGTGGAAGATTAGCCCTGAGCTAACATCCACTGACAATCCTCCTCTTTTTGCTGAGCAAGATTGGCCCTGAGTTAACATCCATGCCTATCTTTCTCTATCTTATATGTGGGACCCCTGCCACAGCATGGCTTGACAAGCAATGCGTATGTCCACTCTTGGGATCCAAACCAGCGAACCCGGGGCCACCAAAGAAGCACTATGCCACTGGGCCAGCTCCAAGGATTAACTTTTTAACTGTAGTCAGCATCACCAGAATGAGTCACCTCAAAAGAGAGAGTCGCTAGACAAAAAATTCGACACCTGGTATAAATATCAAAGAATCAAATAATTGCTATTTCTTAACGTGCTTGTCAAATCATTTTCCTTTCAAGTGTTCGAATCTCAATTCCAATGAGCTTAAGAAATAAAAGAAAAATGTATTGAGTCTCTCTGCTTCTGTCCCTCATCTCTTTGCACATTATCCTTATTCTCTCCTGTTGCCATAATTCTCCTGTCATGGGGTAGGACCATGGCCAACAGCCCCCCAGTGCCGATATGCCAACAGCTGTGCTGCCAGAGCAAAATAGAATGTGCCTTCTTCAAGCTCCAGCTATATTTTCCATTCAGGAAAAGGCTCTTGATAGCTTGACTTAAGGCACTCGTTGATCTAATCTTAGGTCGAATGTGTGGGGGGTTGGAGTGGGGTGGGTCTAAGACCAGAAGAAGCATGGAAGGAAAAGGAATTCTGGGAAAACCGAATTAATAGCCTTAATATTTAGTATAGGGATAAACTATTTTCATTAGTAAAGAATGTTTTAGAAATTTTATTAATTTCTTTAATAATTTGAATATTTTTAGCTAAACAATATAAGAAAAGGAAATGCTTTGCGATATTATTGAAACACTTATAATACCCCTATGGAGGACTGTACAGCCTTAGACATTACTTTAGATGAAGGAAAAATTTTAAATATAATTTCCCAATCTGAACAAATCCTCAAAATAACAATCAAACCAATCTGCAATGTTGAGAGTTTTATGGTGCTTTGACATTTCAGAAGACACAACTTTCCATTACTCTTTTTGAGAAAATTAATTCACTAAAGATTTTCAGTATCATATTTTTCAAACATAACATTTCGTACCAGCAGGATTGGGAAGATATTATGACCTCCAAAGACCACTTCAAAGCAAATCACAGTTTCTCCGATTTAAACCATCAAAATAGAAAGATGAATACATATCAAACAAAGGCTTGGAAGAGAGCTGAGTTCTAACTGCCTTCTCTATGTTGATGGTGGTCAATTGTGAGTCTCTTCCGCGTGGTAAGCAAATTGAATTAGCCTCAGTGCTGCAGGACTTTTCAGAGCCTTCGATAGGCTAATATGTAACACTTCCAAACCTATTTGACTTACAGAACACTTTTAAAAACTGCTCCCACCCCTAGAATACTTATTATCCTCTTTCATGACAGTAGTACTATTTGGTAACTACTTTTTCATATATTTATGACCTGGAACTTGCCTGTCCTTGCATATTATATAGTTCTCTGACTTTTTAGTAGGACCAAATTTTCAATAAAATATTATCATTAGGAAAGTCATCTCGTTAAATATTCTAAAAAGAAAATCTTTTAAAAATCTCATATGACATATAATTTTTTAAATTTTAATTTATAATTTCAGAGTAGCATGGAAGAATATTTAAAATTAGGACTTGGATAATCTCTACTATTTAAGCAACTAAAGAATGTGTTCATAATGATTTTCACAATACTACTCCTCTCTCAGCCTTTAGGTTTGCAGAACATAAAAGAGAGCTAAGAAATACTATGTTTTGCAAATAGTGTTCCTATTCAGCCATCTCACCTTAGGTTTCCTGACACTCCCACAACCAATGCCCAAGAAACAGTTGACTACTCTCTGGCCAGTGGACTATAAATGACCAGAATGGTCTGAGACAAGTCATTTAAATCTTTGACTATTGGTTCCCTCATTTAAAAAAAAAAACGTCTTATAGTACTTATTATCTTACATCACAAGGTTATATTATTGTGAAGCATCAGTAAGGTGACATATGGAAGAATAAACTAGTTATGCCACTTAAGTAATATTTTTTATTTTTTGACATAGCCTCTGAGAGGACATTTCTACCTGCAGCCTCTTCAATATTCAGTCCTCCTACACATTGGGGAAGAAACACTTGGTAAATTGGATTACTTCTCTATTTTGAAAAGGCTTGTTGATTTTCTTCTGTTTCCCTTCCAGAATCCTCATCCACCCTTCTTTACCCAGCTTTTTGTCCCACAGGCAGACCTGTATTGACCACATCAAACATCTCCCTTGTCCTCTGGCTCTTGGCTGGGATTGGCCAATGTAAAGCATCAGTAAGAGATGAGAGAGAGGGAAAGACTAAGCTGAGGGTATTAATCCCCTGCTCCTTTCTGCCACAGCCTGACTGTCCACCTAGAACAGTTTCTAGCTCCTGTAAGGCACTCATGTCAACAGTACCCTCTGTCTTCAGGTTCCATTACCTGCTTACTCCTCATGCCCTCTCAACCTACCAGTGCTATAGTCAATGCAAACGCCATCCTTAGATGGAGGCACAGGGACTTTTGCCTTGAGCCTAATGCTTTCAAGAGCCCCACCCTGACTGTCCTCTCATGAGGCCTCTCCCCTCATTGAGAAGAGTCTTCAAGGCCAAAATGATGTGCCCACCCATAGCCTATTCTTGCTCCAGTGAGGCCATACTCAGGATCTCAGAATTCCCTGCACAGACTGGCCTTTGACTGCTCCCAGGGTTACATCTCTCTTCTTCCCCAGGTCAGCCCTCCAAAATGCAGACTGTGCCGTGGGCGCGTGCACCCTAGGGCTAGAGAAATAGCTAAAGGGTTGCTGTTTGTGGAGCATGGGTGGAGTTTGGCCACAAAAGGCAGAGGTGCCACTCAGAAATATAAGCATCTTTTTCTCATTCTTGAAGGTGCTGCCCTTTGGCAAACCATGCATCCATGGGGCCACATCCACCAAAAGAGAATGTCTTCTAATTTGCAAAAAGGTGCCATACAAACCAACAGTAGCCTTGGAACATTTAAAACCAAAGTTGTAAAAATCATTCTACCTTGAACTGTAGGGTTTCCTTGAAAGTGCTTTGTGGGCTACTGCCAAGGCATGAAGGGAAACTGTCAGTTGGGCAGGGTTACCATTGATCAGAGCAGCGAGGCTCTGATCTGTTTTACATATTGAGTTACGTATAAAGTTTCCTTTGAATAGGCTGTTCTGTAAATAAATGAATTTTGAAAACCACTGGAACATATGGTCTAAAAATTCTCATCAAGCTTGGCCATTAGCAGGCCTTATGATCCTCTGTCATGAATCATATGCAAACTTCGAGTCTTTTGGTTTTAGATCCTTCACTGAAACTATGAAATTTGTCACTGTCCTCCCTATTTTCTCTACTGGTCCTTGTTCACACATGCTTTCCTAACTCAGAGCATTTTCTTCCATTTTTCCACCATATCCTTCAAAGAACTGCTCCCAAATCAGTTCCTCTGTGAAGCTTCCCAGGTTAATCTGAGCACTGATGAGATGTAAACTCTTCATCAGGTGCTCCAAAACAGGGGGAACACAAGCACGTTGTTAGAGTTTTGTTGTTGTTTTTACTTCTTACACAAGCTCTAGATATTGCCCACTTTCTCTTGACTCTACATAACAGGAAAGGAGGTGGCTCCAAGTCATAAAGGTGTTCTCTAATGTGTTGAAACTATAATAAAGATAAGCAGCAGGATTCAAATGAACGCGAAGATTCCACAAAAAGAAATGGAGAAGAAGTATTGGCTGGGTCCCATGAACCATAGTGTTTTAATAAAAAGAATATTTGTAAGAATAAGATCTAATATTAGCTGAATACCTATTATGTTCCAGAGACGTACTTTCACTCAAGCTTCCGAACCTGTGAGGTAGGAAGTATTACTAACCCTATTTATAACTAAACCTGCTTATTTTAAAATCTCTGATTATCTCTTACAACTAATTTCATCTGGAGATAGTTCATATCCTGAGTTTAAATTTATTGCCTGCCCTGCCTTTCTTACTATTTGATTTAGTCATTTATTTGGAATTTTAATGTTTGGACTTAATTTGAGTAATTTTTTTTTGTTTGTGTTTAATTTTCCATTTTATTTTCCTGTGTTTGTCTTTCTCTATCTGTCTCTCTATCCTCATTCTATTCACGTGTTTGGAATTTTTGTCTGTGAGCTTATTTCGAGTTTGATAGTTTGATCTAGATTTTTTTCCTTATTCTCCTTTGTTCTTCTTCTCTCCCACTGTGCACAATGTAGTTGTCTAACTGCTTTATGTCTGTCTCCATTTGGTTCCCTGATCTGCAACAAGTCTGATCATTGCATTTGGATCCTCCTGTCCTACGGTGCTCTTGGGAATATTGGGGATCCAGTTAGAGAACCAATGGGTAGCTAGTTACAGACCCCAGTTGTGTGGCTTTGTCTGTGTTCTCCTGTCTCCCTGAGACTGCAGTTTGCTAACAACAGAAACCTAGACCATATGGTTACTGAAAGTATATATTTTTCTTTTTTCAAATATTTTTTGCAAATGGGAGCACCCGATCTAATCTCTGGTTTTAATGAGTGAACTTGACTATACCACGCTATCTTGTGTGGAGTACTTTTCTTCATTTTTACTCTGAGAAATCCCAACTTTGAATGCCTTGGCCTATTTCCAGACTCAGTGCCCAGCTGGCCCATGGTATCTAAAACTGGAATATTTGCATTGAAACTAGTGAAAATACTTAAGGTAATTTGGGAAATTCAGAAAAAAAATCAAATCTCTAAGGATTGTGACAGATAATTGTTTCTTCGTCACTCCAAATGAACTTACCATGGGGAAGGTAAAGCTTTAGCCCAGTTACCATTGATGTCAACAGCAGTAGCCAGTCTGAAACGTCACTGTGCTTATACACATATTTAAAATATGTCTCAGTATTGCACACCTACACCTTACTGTCTCTTGTTTCATAAAGTCTTGCACAGAAACTACAAAACACATTCACATTTACAGAAACATTTAAAGATCTCTTGGCAAATTTTTACAACTAACAAAATTTTTTGTAGTCAAAAGTAAAGGAGTCCTGACTTGTGTAGTCACCATACGATAAAAAACACAATTGAAAAAGTAAATAAACAAACAAAAAATATGTTATCTTTCCTTTAACTTTAGCTTCAGAATACCCTTGAAGGTAATACAAAAAAAAACCAAAAAAAAGTCTGCTCATCTCATGCATTCTAGATATGTCCAAATTTGTTTTGTGTCAAAAAGATACAGCCATGCTAAGAAAAAAGGACCCTTATCAGACTAAATACTCAAATAAAAGGTAACACTGTTTGTGCTTAGGAGCTGTACTTAACAATTGTTTGAAAAATTAGAATTAAGCCACTCTTTACCTCATCTCTGAAAGCTCAGATGTTAATGCGTTGGTGATTAGTCTACTGTATTTCTTATGATGATATTTAACAAAATATGTTAATTCACAACATGACTGATAAAATGTTTAGTAGTAAAATATGCTCATTTTACAGATAAGGATATTAAGTCTCAAAGATTTTCAGAATATTTCCTGAGGCCATACAGGAAGTTACAAATGGCAAAGCCAATTTTAGAGCTCAGGCTTTCTGACCACGAAGCCATTAGATTCAGATCGCAGCTTCACTGTCCAAAACCAAGATAAATCTAGTTGTTTTTTATCTTGGAATCAGGCATGATATTTTATAAGTGGCAGTTCACATTTTAATATTTGTGGTGCCGTTTAGTTTATTTCATTTTTTTGCTAAAATTCTGTAACAAATATGTAACCTTCTTTTAAGCAACTTTATAGAACTATAGCACCAGCGAATGACTTTCCAGAAAGAATTATTGAATAGAATTTCCACTTAGTGTTGAAGAAATGCCTTGGTTCAGCAACATCCAGTAAGTGAGCACATAAATAATTGCTTATTAAAGACTTTATATATGGAATATTACCATCTCTAAGTATTAGCAATTCGATAATGAAAACATTATGATTTACTTGCCACTACCATTAGTAATTGACACCATGGATTATATAATATTACTTCCTGCCAGTAATTTTGATTGAAGCAAAAGAGAAGGGCCATGAAATATACATTTATAACTCTATGTGAATACAGTACAATTACTATGAATGGTTGATGAACTCTTTAACTTTCTGATACTCATTGACAAGCTATATTAAATTTCACTCTATGGCATCTGTCAAGGGAAATACAAAACTCTATTTACTCAGCCAATTAGAAAGGGAAGGAATGTTCAATCAAATTCATGTGAGGTCTGAATAAGTTATATCACATTTATCCTTGGATAGGGGAAGAAAATGTTCTTAGACTTTTGCACTTCTGATACAGAAAGGAGACTGAGAAATTGATAGGGAGCTCATGACAAAAGGAATTTTGGCAAGGTCATAGCATATTGGGGGCCCCTTGAATGTAGACAACCTGAAGACCTGATCCCCCAATAGAAATAAGAGTGGCCAGCATCTCCATGAGGACCGTAAGAGCATACAATGGCATTATAAAGCCAAGCTTATAAAGCCGCATTCCTTTCGTGTTCACGTTAAGATTTGGCCATCTGAATAAAGTTATCTATTAGGGATTCTTGTCCATAAAGAAATTCCAAAAGCAGAAAATTTGTCTCTAATCTAGAATTTGTCTAGATTAGGGGGTAGTCTTGACCTCTGAGTTAAGAGGAAAAAAATATGATAATACCAATAATCCATGGGTAATTGTTAAACCTTCTGCTATCTCTTACAAGGTAATGCTACTGTCTGGACTATGCCTGGTCTCTTATTTTTGTCTCAGGATACAAATTCTTAAAAGACATAGGGGGAGCCATGGCCTCAATAGAGGTAGAATTCAAGGTCTCTTTGAAGATGACCTAAGAAACAAACGTGTGAGCCAAAGAATTGAAGAAAATTTGCCCATGGCCCCTTTAAATTTTTCCCTCAGCTAAACAGACATCTAGTCATTTAGAAAAGACCCACCCCCTTGTTAGACTAGCTGAGGGACAATCCCCTGTTGTCATTTTTATTGTCTGCCCTGGAGAAGGAGGCAGCTTGGGATGCCTAATGGAATCTTGATTCTATTTCACAGCTACAGAGCACAGCCAGAGGCCCATGGTGCTTTTGTGAGGCAGAATCCACGGAGGCTAATTTTGGCTGAATAGAGGCTAAAGAGAATTCATTTTTCCTTGTTACATTTATTTCACTAAAATTGTTCAAACTCACAAGATATTGCTGGAAGGACACCAGCAAGCACTTCTTAATTGGGGCCCCATTCAGTAGCATAACTGACTTTGCAGGGACCAGCCGCAAAGGTGATGAGGATTTCAGGAGCCCTAAATGCATGGAAATTAACCTTAACACAGGAGACATAAACGTTATCTCTACTGAGATGTGGAATATAATCTTGAGGCTTCTGTTTCACATACTTGCTGGAAACTGTAACCACGGCTCTCATCTTTCAGTTGCTACTTATAAAAGGTTTCATGTCCAGACATCACCAGTAGATCTGCTGAGCATGCTCAGGGAGATCATTGCTGTTCCCCACCCCAAACACCGACAGTCTCTGGAGATAACTAGCAGCCATTGAGTATTAACCAGTTTTCAGGCCACCACATGGACAATAGAGATACAGGAAGAATCATTTTGCCTTTTCCTCCTACTTCAAATTTTAACGAGTGAGAAAAATTTTGTATTTTTATTTTTAAATATATGCAACATTCTGGTCCTAAAAATTATCTCCATATTAATAGCACTTAATCCTATTCTGAATTTTAATTTTGCATTCAGATTACTACTTATAGTTCTAACTTTTCATGTATTTTTAACTAAATAATTAATAAGGATAGGGATTTTAATTGCTAAAATCTTGCAGAAAAAAATTCTGGAAGAACTTGCTAAGTGTTGATATTACTCTTGCTATTTTTTGTGGGTTCTTCAATCTTTATTTTAAGACAGCAGCATCCTCAGAAGATACGTGGGGAAAATATAATGATCCCCATTTTACAGATGGAAAAATTAAAGCTTAGGAGACACTGAGAGGAGTGCTTGATGAAAGAATTTCTATCTTCCATTTCAAAACTCACTCTTTTGGAATTAGCAACATAAAATAAACTTAATATCTTCCAAAATGATTTTAAAACATAATCCTAATATGGAAAATGGTGTTGCACAAAGGAAACTTGGGGAGAAAATGAATTTCACTGTAACAGGTTCTCCACATTGTTTGTTGTCCAGAGGGCTCTGAGGGTAGTTAACCTAAGCTCACCTGCATTAAATATTGACCCCGAGGGGAAATTTGAGGCCTTGCTAATGGGGCAATTTGGGGCCTTAATGATGCAGACAAAAAGGTCCACAATCCTACTTGATGAAGTGAAGAGGCTCATTAGCATGATTTTCAAGGGTGGTGCTCAAAGAATTAGCTTGCCACCCAAAGCCATGTCTGAACTGGTCAAATAAAGAGCTCTTCATTTAGCTAAAGTGCTGTATTTGACCACTGTCTCCATATTCCGATGCATTTGATATTCTTTTCTTCTAGAGCAGTACGGTTTTTACTACAACTTGAATGGACAGCTCTCTGACTTTTTGCAAAACTTTGAGAGCATAACAAAAAGGTTGTAGTTTTTTAAAACAAGACAAAATAAAAGGGGAGTTCATTTAAACTTATCCCAAACCACCAATTATCCCTACTAGAGCAAAGTTTCTTGGGGGAAACAATGGCATATTGTTTAATCTTCTGGATTTGTGGAATAGATGCCGATTTCTAATGTACAGTGACAACAAATTTAGGAAATAAGGCATCCCGAATCATCTTTAAATAAAAAACAACTGAGCAACAAATGCCATCATATGCGTAATTTCAGTGACATGCACGGAGCTTTTGCAAGCTCTCAGTGCATTTAAATCCATAATGTCCTAAGTAGACAAATGTATACTCAAATACATACCACACAGGCCACACACACATACATACACACACACACACAGCATGCAAACCCACAAGTCCACATTAACTCAGTCAAGTAGAAAAGGCAGCTGTACACATACTTAGTGCTTCATCATTAGAAATCCACATTGATTGACCAAATACACAGTCAAAATCATCAACAGTGATGGAGAATTATCCTTGTTCATGGAAAATGTGTTTAAAAACGCTTGCAAGTATAATATGCAATAAATAATAGAAAATATCTTACAAATATTTAATTTCATCAAATATATAAACTGATTTTGTCTTTTATAATTTGATGTTATATACAAGCACACTGTCTAATTCGATTGTCAATTACAGCAATAGACTATTCTTTGCCTTATTCTTAACTACTAGACTAGACAGACCGAAGCGCCCTCAGCTTTGCCCTAGGCTCTTAACGCCTCAAGCTTTAGTGCCTGATTCAAGGGAAAAATAAAGAATGAAAATTCAAAATGGGACACTTTTAACTAATCGACTGCAAGATCATTTCCTTTCAGCGCTGGTAACACATATCCTCTTCGTACATGTACGTGTACAATCTATAGTTAGCTACAATCTTTAGAATGAACATGCTTTCAAAATGGAATAATGTAATTATTATCAAAACTAATTTGTACCTCAAACAGCCCAAATTAAATTCAATAAGCGCAGTAGAAATTACAGTGATTTAAGTTCTGATGTTTCACCCTACTAAATTTTTAATTGTGGCAAATATGTTCTGCTTCTGGAACGTAGAATAAGAAGGGGGGGCACAAAGATGTCCAACATTCCTCCATATAAAAGTGTTTTTGTCATCACTCTATTTAAACAGTAACATTTTATTTTTTTAAGCACTTAGTTTCTTGATCAGGATCCATATTCATGGGGTCTCGCTGTAATCCACTTTACCACTTAATGTTGCAATTCAAATGTTCAGTCAGAAGCAAAGCCCTCCAGAATAAAGCATGAATATTACTGTGTGGGGCTGTAAAGAGAAGACTATTAGAATATATCACCAACACACTAGGGGACCATTTAGTCCACTGCTCTAAATACATCATTTAATTACAATGGAGACATTACTTCATGTTTCTACTGATGTAAGTATTATTAGAATTCATGATATTCGCAGGCTACTGTGGGCCATTACATTGGCCATAAGCTATTCCATAAGATTTACTACTAAAGGCCCGCAAGGGTATTTGAGCATTCATGGATTCTGTGGCAGTAGGCTTTTATCTAAGACACATAAGTGAGGGACAACCGAGTTATTATCTCTAAGAAACATAGCTTAATATTTTGGATTCTAAAGGTTAAGGTACCATAAATCCTGAATTACTCTGAGATATCACATAAAAAGACATTTTTATTTTATTTTACTCTATTCTGCCTCTTAAAATATTTTATGATGGCAGTTTCTAGAGTTGTACCATGTTGTTTACATTCAGTCCCTGGATGCATCAAAACACTGACACAGCATTTCTTTTAAACAGCAGTAATGAAAGCCAAAATATATTTTTGGGGTGTGTGTGTTTGTGTGTGTGTGTGTGTCTATATGTGTGTGTCATGTCTGTGGTATAGAAGGAAGGGAGAGGGAGATGTTAACCGAATGCTTTATTTTCTCAAGACATATCCAATTTCCATTTGAGGAGTCTCGCTCAGGACTTTGATTGGCCTTTCTCATGATGGGTGTCATTGTGTTTGTCTGAGCTGAGCTGCTCTACCCTTGGATGCAAAGCTGGGATCCTCATAGGAGATTCTAAGTGAAAGCACAGGGAAAACAGAGCCAACTGCAAGAAGCAGCTTCAGAAGGCTGCCTGATTTTTAGACAATGAAAATTGCAACCAGAAAACTCAGGAGAGACTGATGAAGGGGCTTAGGAAAGTTGTCAGGAAAATAGGCCGAGAAGAAAAACTTTTCTCTGTTATGAAATAAAAACTTCTAGATAACTTCCCAACAAATGGAAGATTAGGGCTTTGGGTAAGCAATGCTTTGAAAAAGCAGGTAAAACATGAAAGTCAGCCAAACAATCCAGTTTCCCTGTGTCATCGGCATGCCAGCTTTGTATTTTTCTCCAAGTCTCTTTCTTGGTATTGGAAGGCACCTGTTAGGCTTCTTAATACATGAAGTATATAACTTTTACATTTTCCAAGAAAACTATTAGATAGATCCATCAGCATTGGCTGACTCATCCAGAGATGGCTCTAAAAGGACAAATAGCAGCAAGCAGCTAGAAGGGTACACGAGGGCACAGAAGTTGTGTTTCCTGAGAGACACAAAGAGTTATTGGTTTGAAAAGTTGGGCAGCCAAGTCAGACGTTTGGTCTCTGAATTTATAATATGGATGCCTCATTTCTGTGGTAGATTTTTTATCATCTACCTTCCTACCTACCCTCATCTTTTTACCTAAAACTAGTCAATTCCCAGAACATATTATCCTGGGGCCTTAAAACTTCTCCTAGCAGAAGAATTTCTAGCACTGTTACACGAACTGTCTAACCATTATTAGAAAGGTTAATCATTATTCCAGAAAAAGTCTCAATTTCACAATGCATTGTTATTTTAGCTCTTTATGACATACAGATGTATTAAAATGTTATCTTTAAGACAAGGAAGTAAATAAAATAAGTCCAACTGCCTTGGATAAAATTAGCTATTCTTCACTAAAATCTAAAATATTTAATTAAATTTTAAAAATAATCAAATATATGCACTAGTAATATTTATCACACAGTCACGTTACTTTCTATCTTTTTTCGTCCAATTAGAATGTGCTGAAACACTGCCCTTTTGGGCCATACTTTTAGATCTAACCACTTCGTGTTTTACATAAAAAGTATAATGCATACATTTTAACCTCTTACATACTAAATCAACATAATCTTTTAAAAATTAAGCATTTTTGAATTCACATTTCGGGCCTACAATAATAAATAAACTTTGAAAAAATTAATACTACGTTTTTTATGAAATCACCATGCTGTGAAGACCATGCAAAATAATAAGTATTAGCCTTTAAGATAATATATAGCTGTTGGTAATAGTATAATATTAGAACAGTGTGTCCAATTAACATCATAATTAGGCTGTCAGTATGAATTGCACTACTCTAAGTGCATTATGAGTATTATATCATTTAGTCCTCACCATAACCCCATCAGGCAGGTATTATTATTATCTTGATTTTATGAATGGGAAAGCTGAGGCTTAGCGAACTGAAGCAACTTGCCCAAAGTAATGCAGCAGACCCAGAGGTTGAACTTGGCCATCTGACTCTCCAGCCACGCTCTTAACGAAGGTGCTCTACCCCTCCCGCTCCATGGTACCTATGTCCTGCAGGAACATACAAATGGACAGACATTAAAGGAAGAAAAGGCAGGAAACACACATGTTGAGGTGTTTATAGAAACTTCTCTAGACTTGCTATGTTTTTTTCTGTTAGATCATTAACAAATCTGAAAACCTGCTTAGGCTGTCCTCATTTTCTTTTCTGAAGCCATATTTTTTCCAACTGTAGACTTTTCCAACTACACACATCACCAATTTTATATTTTTGTGATTACTCATAAGCAAAATTGTTCAATGCCTCCCTTTAAAAAGTATCATAATCACTTGATCCAGATACTCTTCTTGTAAAAGTATGATGGCCTAGGGAGGTGCTGCCCTTCTTCCTATTTCCAAACTAAGTACCTTTCTCTCTTCAGAAAGGAGCAGCGCCTGGATAGTGGGAGCGTGGGCTCAGGGGTGCCAGAATTCCAATGGAGACAGCCAACACAGGATTTGGCATCCTCTGAGCACGACATACTGGTGGCCAAAAGACCAGAGCTCTATGATTCCTGCCTGGAGGAAACTTTACCTGTGGACACCCAGGGACATCCAACAGGAGCAGCCAGGGAAGATTTGTGGGTTGAACTGGTTTCCAAAGTGTGAGCCACACAGGTAGACTCATGGCTTGGAAAGGGTTAGGATTCCATTAACTTATTCATCACATTTACCAAGCAACTACTATGTGCAAAGTCCTGCTCCAAGTACTGGGGATACAAGAACAAAACCAAAAAAAGGCAGAAATTCCTAGCCTTTTGGACCTGTTCTTTTGATGGGAATAGTTAAAACCCAGATTAACATCAAGTGCCCAGAAAACATGTCCCACTGTCCTTGGAAGTGTGGCTCACTCACAACTCAGCCTTCCCACCTGGTTCTGCCTCCAAGGAGAGCAGCTCTAGTTGTAGCCTCACATTTTTAGATATTGCTCCAATGGGTTCAGACATTACGTCCCAGGTCTCCATATTCAGCTCACTAAGTTGCCGCTTTGAAGCCACTCTCCCTTTGCTGGAGGTGAGGAAAAAGCCCCTCCCATTCCTCACCCCTGGGGCAGGGATGGCAGCTCAGCATACAGACGTCTGTCTCCAGAGAAACTTTCCTTCCCAGCTCTAAAGTGTACACTCTTTCCTAGCTGGAGGTAGATGATCCCTAATACTGGGAGGACTGGTTTTACAATCTCTTAGCATGGCAAGATGTGTTTAGGTGGTCTAAAATAATGTATTTTGTCCTCTTTCATGTAACCCAAAATTTTTTAATTAGGTACCATCATGCATATTTTTAGGTTGATAATTAAAATTTTTATCCTATATTTAAGTAATTGCAAAGGATGTAATTACTGACATTAGAGCAAAACCTGCTTCGTTATTCTTTTAACATATCCAATGAAGTCTATCACAGTGATTTAATACCCACCACCATCCTTTTAAAATACATCAACAAGGTCTTCTCTAATGGTCGGAAATTTTACATCACTCTTTTTACTCCTTGAATTTAAACTCCCATCCCAATTCCCTCCACAGGAGTTTTGCCTAATATATTATATTGTTATGCTTGAAATTATTTTTCTGATCACCCTTTCGTACTTCTCTGGGACTGAAATATGTAAATAAATCAAAACATAACTTAAAAATTTTTGTGACCACAGATTTCTAAGTATTTTTAAAAAGTATTCTGCATTGAGCCTCATTACAATTATTATTACTATGTAATTGATCAAAATAACTTGGATATGTTACAAATTTTAATAATTAAATTTTAAAGATAAAATTATAATTTTATTGGAAAGAAGTAGTTTGATAAGAGGAATAGCCTTTTTATTTTCAGGTAGTTCCTGTATCCCTTGATGAATATTACTTTTGCTGGAATAACACAGATTTCAGCATTAAGTTTATTCCTATATTTTACAGGTATAAATATAAAAAGACCTGTTCACATAAATAGCGATAATGCAAAGACTTTCATTATAGCAATGTTTTCAGTTCTTACAACTCTTAAATTATAAGCCAAAAGTCACATGGTGATCCTAAGAAATCTATTTTTAACTACAGTTTGATTGGTTCTTGCTTCAATTTTAGTTTAAAAAGAAAAGAATTCATCTGCTTTTTAAAAAGATGGATTATTCTATCATTGGAGTAATTTGTTTCCTTATTTCTGGTAAGTAAACCAAGATTTATCAAATGACAGTCATCCTAAGATTCTTTCACTTAGAGACACCTAGTTTAACTTTATATGGTCAGAAATGGTTAGGAAAAAATATATATAGTTTATTTCAACACACTTTCCCAAAATAATTGTTTTTGGTAGAAATGGCTTTTTACATTTTTATTAAAACCATGGTCTTATTGATTTGGCTTTTTCTACTTTGGGAAAATATTTGTTATAAACCCAATGGCAAAGTAAGTCCTTATTTTCAAATCAACCAGACTGTCTCTCCATGAAAAATGTGACTTCATTTTTTATTTCAAATAAATGTGCTAATTTATTCCCTGATGAAAACCATCTCTCTTTTGAATTCTAATTCTAAGATAGATGTACGAGAGATAGAGAGACAGACACATAGATATTAGGTAGATAGATAGTATAGCGAGTTGAAGAGTAGTCTCCAAAAATGTCCATTTCAAAACTGAGATGGGGAAATTATCCTAAGTCATCCAGGTGGACCGGGAAGTCAGTGACAAGTGTCCCTACAAGAGATACACACAGAGAAGCAAAGGAGGCAGTATGAGCACAGCGGCAGAGATTGAAGTGACACAGCCAGAAGCTCAGGAATGCAGACAGCCACCAGGAGCTGAAAGAGGCAAGGAACTGATTCTCTCCTAGAATCTTTGAATGGAGTGCAGCCCTACCGACATCTTCATTTTGGACTGATGTCTTCAGAACCATGAGAGAATACATTTCTGTTATTTTAAGCCACCTAAATTTATGGCAGTTTGTTAACAGCAGCTGTAGGAGACTAATAGAGACAGATAGACAGATCATAGATAGATATAGATAGACAGATAGATAGATAGATAAGATAGATAGATACATACATACATAGATAGATACAGAGATACGTAGATAGATAGGTAGACAGATCAAGCAGTTTGCTGCATGGATGAAATAAGGCACATTCATCTTTCTTTATTTTGTCCTTATTAGACTCTTCATAGTCTTCGATTTTCCATCAATAATCAGAGGATGGAAGAGGGAACAGATCTAAAAGGAAATAGTCAACTGAATGTGGAGCCTTCTAACATGGTCAAAAAATTCTGTTAATGTCATGTGTCACTCTTAACAGAAACTAAGTCAGATAATGATAAAAAGAAAAAGGAGTCTTGGTTAGAGGAGTCTTCTCCAAATGCAGTATTTTATAAAATCTCTTTGTTTGGAACTTGAATATTTTCAAATCCAGAGGGAAAAAAATTACCATGTTAAGATGCAGGACAAATGCAAGTTATGAGTTTTTTTTTGTGAAGTGGGAGAAAAGGATTGAAAAGGGAAAAGTGGGGAAGAAAAGTCAGCATAACACTTGGATCACAGGTATATTTTTAGGTAAATAAACTCAGTAAAAAAATACATGTAGAAGTTGACCGGCCAGCCCCATGTATGAGTGGTTAATTTCAGCATGCTTCACTTCAGCAGCTCAGGTTTGGTTCCCAGGCACAGTACATCACTCATCAACAGCCATGCTGTGGTGGCAACCCACATACAACATAGAAGAATATTGGCACAGATGTTAGCTCAGGGGCAATCTTCCTCAGCAAACAAATAAACAAACAAAAACTATATATAGAAGCTGAGGATATGGAGACTGATACTCTTAAAAAAAAATTGGAAATGTTGGTACTCCTGTGTGAATTTCTCCAGTAGAAAATCCAATTTTGAAGGACCTGAAGTTTAAACAATTCTAGGAGCCCTCCTGAAGAAAAAAGAACACGAAAATTTAGTTCATGCTTAAATACAAGGCCTTGGAAGGGGCTCCTGTACTGGAAGGACCCTGAAGCTTCAGCTTCACGGTAATTCCAGCTTGGATGTGGGGCTTCTTCGTACTCATTGAATAATTGGCCTTTTGGACCTCAGCTCAGACACAAAGCATCCTACTTTAACATCCAGTTAGAATTATGTTTCTTTTGTCATTAGGAAATTTCTTTATGCAGACTTGTCTCTCTCCTCTCTTAGATTACAAGCCATTAGGTGTCATTTTCTGTTCCTGAACACTCTCCACAATCCTGAATAATGGACATGCCAAAATGTTGGTGACCAGATAATTGACTCAAGACTTCAACACTGTAGCCAGAAAGAGCATGAAGTCTAGAACAATGCCCCTCTCCATGTTTTCCAACATCTCTTGGTATTATGGGTCCAAAATACATTGTTTCTTACATTAATGTATACTATAAAACACAAGTTATTCTCCAGGAAGGCAGAACACTGCTATTGGCATTTTATCATCTCTCTGCTCTTTTACATGTATACTTATGTTCAAATTTCTTTTTCCTTTTAGCTTCCTTAAGGGCATAAACTACATCAGGGCATTTCTCTATACACCTGTAGTACTTGGATGATTATAAACAGGCAGAAGCCTAATTGTCTCTGGGACAGAACTTAGTTACAAGTAACAATTCCCTAACTCATTATACCTTACTTCTTACAGCGTACAAATGCATGTTTGTGTATGGGATACTAAGAAAGCCAAAAGGAATATTAGCACTCTAAGACTCTTGGGCAGCATTTCCCTCAGCTTATATCGTATTCCTTCCCGTACTTGCTAATATAAACTCTTAAGACAGCAGGGTAGGTACCTCATTATTAGAACTCTTATGAATTACGTATGTGTTTTTCAAGTAGATATAGAATTAACAGGTACCCCCACTTCATCATTTTGGTGCCCTCACAAGAATTACTGCGTCTTTCACCTTGTGGTTCAAATGAGTTCAAAAGAGGAAGACAGCCTTCCATGATGGAAAGGGCCTCGTGATCTCAATTAGATTAATAGACACTCACCTTAATCTAGTTCCATAGCATCTAACAAGGACTGAGTCTTGCTGTATAAACAACAAAATGGTAAACATGGACCAAACAATAGCCAGAACACATTTTTGTTTGACATGTAAATTCTCAACTAAATCTGGGTAAAAAAATAATAACCACTAATATTTATTGAATGTTTAATATATACCAGATTCTATAAATGGATTATCTCATGCTGACATCAATCATATGAAGGAGGGAGGTAGCGTTATTAGTCTCATTTTACAAAATAAATAGTGTTGCCTAAACTTATACAGGTAGATAGTAAGGAAGGCAGGATTTGTGCCCCTAAGTTTCCATATTCACAACCACTATCATTACAGAGAGTTTGAGAAATCTTCCCAGTACTATTTACCCAAAGCTGATTTCTAGGATACATGATAAAGTGACAGATGGGAGGTGAAAAAATCTGGATATTCCTATTGGCAATTATCTTCCTGTTTAAGATCTGATAACAGATTCTATGAAGTTCCTTTTTTTTTTTTTTTTTTTTGCTGAGGAAGATTTGCCCTGAGCTGATATCTGTTGCCAATCTTCCTCTATTTCCTGAGGAAGATTCGCCCTCAGCCAACATCTGTTGCAAATCTTCCTCTTTTTTTGTATGTGAGCCACCACTACAGCATGGCCACTGAAAGATGAGTGGTGTAGGTCTGTGCTTGGGAACTGAACTCAGGCTGATGAAATGGAGTACACCGAACTTAATCAAGAGGCCAGCAGGGCTGGCGCTATGAAGTTCTTATCAGCAAATTCCATAAGCTTAATTGAGCATAAATATTGAAACTTGTATCAGAAACGATATTGTCGGTGATTCTTGAGTTGGAATTATTTGCCACCTCTGAGCTGTGTTTGTGGCCATGCATGAAGTAGAGTGTTTTAAGGAAGAGTTTCCACTGAAATGCAAATATTTCTCTTCCTTTTGTGGTTCTGCAAAAATCAATATCCATGATATATGGAGGCTTTTTGATTATTCCTATTTCCATGGAAAAGTGGATGCCTTTGGCAGATTATGCATAGTAAACTTATGGTCTTCTCAATATCCAAATCAATTCAAGGTCACTAGACACAACTCTTAGTAACCATCTCCATGAAAACAATTCCAAAATCCATTGCACAAAGCTTACCCAAGATAACAGGATAGCTGCCTTTGAAAGAGCAATATCACTTCCACAGAAAAAAATATCATTTGTGGCAGAAAACTTATGTTACTCTTTTGTGAAATGCTCGAATTCCTCAGGAACCTCTCTTACTTCTATTTATACTTTAAAACAAGGTAGACTGAACCAGCCTACGAAGCACACCAACAGGTTCTTCCAAATAAACACTTTTCCTGATGGCGGAACATCTATTCTGAGACCTACAGTGGACTGTCATTTAGGACATCATATAATATTTAAGCCAAAATAACGATAAGCAGATCGTCATAAACACTTACGATATCCAGATGACATACAGACTGCATTACTAGCATAAATGGAGTGGAAGTCAAATTACCTAAATACGGTAGAGGTAGTTTCTGTTTTCTCTTAGTGAAAAATTTGTAATCTTTGTACTGCGGCAGAACAAGCCGACTTGTAAGTTAGTCAAATTTCAAAATTTATAGTAACTTCATGTTTCTTTGAAAATTTGGTCATACTGCTGATAGTTACAAATGTTAGACTATGCTTATGTGACATATTAGTTTCCGATTGCTGTTGTAACTAATTATCCAAAACTTAATGGCTTAAAACTTCGTATATTTATTATCTTACTGTTCTAGATGGCAGAAATCTGAGATGGGTCATAAAGGTGGTTAAAATCAAGGTGTCCACAGAGCTGAGTTACTTCTAGAGCTGTAGGGGAAGATCCGTTCTTGGCAGAAATTTCTACAACTGCTAGAGGATGACAGCATTCCTTGGCTTATGGGTGCATCACTTTGATCTGCTTCCATCATCACATCTCCTTCTCTTGCTCTGACCCTGCTGCTTTCCTCTTATAAGGACCCTTTTTGGGCCCAACTGGATAATCCAGGATAATCTCCCTGTCTCAAGATGTTTAATTTAGTCACATCTGCAAAGAATATAATGTATACCTTCTGCTTTATTAGGCAACATATTCACAGATTCTGGGGATTAAGATGTAGGCATCTTTGGGGGAGGGAGAGAATTATTCTGACTATCACATGTGGTGACATAAATAGGCATGCAACTGAGTGTTACAGTGGAAGAAGCCTGGGCTGTGGAGCTGTCGGACAGCTCTGGGATAGAATCCCAACTCCTCAAAACCAGGCTGCATCATGTACCATGGTTACTCCTTGGACCCCTCATGGAAGGGTTAGGTGGAACTTTTAAAGAAATCTCCAGAAAATTTCTCTTCATTCTCATTGGCTGGAATGGTATGTCATGTCAAACCTTGAGACAATCAGGAATCTGAGCAAGGGGATGGAATTATTCACACAAAATGAATCAGGGCTCGCTTCTGGAGTTGGGAGTAAATTGATCCACAGGCTGTAGAGAGAGGGATGAATAAATAAAAATAAAAGTAGGAAAAAAATACGATTCTTTTAAGAAGGATGAAGGGAGAATGCATGCTGAATAGGCAACAAACTATATCCATTCCTGAACTTTCAAAACAGCCTAGGTAGTAATTACAACAAAGAATAACTCTACACACATAATTGCCTTTATCTTATAACATGAAGTAATGTGTTTAAAAGACTTAGACTATTGCCTGGCACACAGTAAATATTCAGTCTGTATCAGCTACAATTACTATTTTTATGATTATTATTCTCTGGCTTTATTAGATAGTTTCTTTCATAATGCTGTGGACAAATATAAAATAGTAAACCTTAAGAAACAAGGATTTAAATTATCCCAAAATACAGAACTGACCCGTGAGTTTTGAAAAAGGTGGGAACCCAGCATACAGAATTTCTACTGGTCACGTTTGCTCCTTACTCCACATGTTGCTCCTTACTCCACAGCTCCAGGAGCAGTCTTAGATTTTCATTCCTACATGAGCTCTTGTTCATCAGATTGCTCACATTAGCTTCCAAACTCTATCTGGCATTTCTTTTATGTGACTACAGGCTCTTATTCATAATCCCTTTTCTATTGTGGCTCTCTGGGTGCGCTCCTCTCTGCTTGATACATGTAGTTCTCCCAGTTTTCTGCTGTTATTTCGCACCTCTTGACTGATAACTGTCTCAGCCAGAAATCCTTGTGATCCACCTGCTACTGGGATGTTGCTCTTTACTGCCCTCATTGGTCATTATCCATAACTGCAGGTAACCTGCCAGGTCCATGTGAGTTCTCTCAGGACCGCATACCCAGGGGAGCAATGCTCTTGCGTACTGTCTATTTCATTTGTGAAACTGAGTTTTTTCAAGCATAAATTGGGGATGCAGGAAAGAAGTACCTTCTTAATAATGTGATAATGTCACCAAACAGCCTGGTCTTCGTAAAGCAAGAGTGATGAGAGACCACAATCTGGCATGTTTGGGACCAGAATTCAAGAACAAAATACTCTCCTGTTTAGGGATTTTTGTCTTGTTTGTTTTTGGTCGAAGTCTGTCATAATAGGAGTCCCCAGATTAAGATGATTGACATCCAGGTCTTCAATAGGAGAGTATATTGGCCATTTTAAGAACAGCAGAATATTCTCAAAGTTTGGAGACTAATTTAGTTTCTCTGGAAGCTTGTGAATGCTCTCCATTGTAGTCAAATGTTGTTTTGGGTTTTTTTTTTTTTTTACTGAATTGTCAAATGTGCTGAGTTTAGGGTAGAAGCAACTAGGCAGAGTTTGAGCAATAAAGTTATTGTATGCACAAATCTCATAACTACCCCCTTCCATTTCCTGTAGCATATAAGGAGCCAGGCCTACACAGAAAACTGAAGTAGGTTTCCCAGCCCCTTAGCTGTCATCCACTTGCACTGTGGACAAATGAGCACTTAATAAATACTTTTAGGGGATGGACGATTTGCTCATTTGTGTTATCCAACTTTAAAAGGCTAGCAACTTGAAAAAGTCAATGTGTCTTCTGATTATGCTAACT
This sequence comes from Equus quagga, assembly GCF_021613505.1. Classification (NCBI taxonomy): domain Eukaryota; kingdom Metazoa; phylum Chordata; class Mammalia; order Perissodactyla; family Equidae; genus Equus; species Equus quagga. Next base: position 104,507,388 of record NC_060270.1, on the reverse strand, counting down.
TGCAGGGGAATCTCTAAACAGTGTATGCTGTGTCCATTGTGTTGTTTCAGTATATAATATCCTTGTGTGTTTTCCACCTAGAATTTGTAAAATTCTTGTTTTTCTTTGGTGAGGAAGATTGCCCCTGAGCTAACATCTGTGCCAATCTTCCTCTACTTTATATGTGGGACATTGCCACCACATGCCTTGTTGAGCGGTGTGTAGGTCCACATCCAGGATCCAAACTGGCGAACCTGACTGCCAAAGCAGAGTGTGTGAACCATCCAGTACGCCACTGGGCCAGCCCCTATAAAATTGTTCTTTTAAGTGGATAAAGTCCCCTCTTGTGATCCCCCCATCTCAGTCTCTTTGGCTGTCCCACTTTCTTATTCAAAACTCCTGCAAGTCTTTGTGGTGCCCCCAGACTTTCCACCATCCAGGCTAAGCTTAGTTTCTCTTCAATATGTCCCTTCACTTCCTTAATTTTTTCACATCACCCCACCTCAATCAAAAAGGCTGTTCCTTTAAGGCATTAGTTTCAGAAGTTCAAAAAGTAAATACAATACTATCCTGTGTTTGTAACATTTCTGTCTAAGAAGCACTTATACATACAGTTCTCTTATTTGATTTTCATAACAATCCTTTAACATTGGCAGGCTGGACATTGTTATCCCCTTTTATAGATGAGAAAATGAGGTTCACAGGAATTAAATGAGTTAAGCTAGCCCACATAATGAGTGAAAGAGGAGGGGGTGCTCTGTGATACATGTGTAAGTTTGATGTTTCTTACTTTACTACTCCTTCACTGATCATTCTAAATCTTACTAAAATACTTAATTTGCCAAAGCATTAATCAAAACAACAGTGCCTGTGACTAATGGTAAAATAAACGTATGTTTTTCCAAAAAAGTTCAAATCACTTTTCCTTATGGGGATCAGTACACCAGTGGGTCTTTTTTTGGTGTGATTACAATTTCTAGGATGTACTGTCAAAGAAGACATTTTTAGACCAGAATGTTCAGATAGTTATCCATATTTGCACATGCCTCTCCCCCTACCTCTCTCCTGTATAGGTAAAAATGGGCAGAAATATAAAATACAGTAAATGCTTTCAACCAAAGGGCCAAAATTTGAGGTGTGGTAATTTTTGGAAATCTCCTCTCGAGTCTCAAGGGTCTCAGAGAGCTGAGAGGGTTTCGTGACCCTCAGTTGCAGTGTATCATCCCTGGAGGATTGAAATTGATTTTCTTCACCTTACCACGTGAGAACCCAGAGCCCGGCCCCAGACCCACTCTTGGCCTAGGAGCATGCCCCAGAGCTCACAGCGAAGGATGCGAGCCCCGGGCTTTGAGGGAGTCAGACATGGCAGCAGCAGGGTGCTCATTCTGCTGCATTGTTTTGAAGTCCTGCTTCCAGCTTGTGCTTTCACTTCAGTTCATTCTTCATCTCCATGTGCTGCCGCATGTGCCAGCTCAATTTGAAACTTGCTATTTTTAGCTTCTGAAAAACAAAAATGGGCTATCTACTAACTGATTTTATTTTTACTATAAAAGCCCTATGACTGAATTTTGAAAACAAAGCTAAAATCTATTTGGTCTATACTGTATTCACTATCCCATATAAAGCGACCAAAATGACTAAAAGTTGAAGAACCACCCCCAGCCAGCTGTTGGTCAGCCCAGCTTTCAGTGTCAGTGGCGAAGAGAAAGCAGCTTCACGCAGGAAGCAGAGAGGAAGCACTGTGGAGGTGAGCAAGCTGAGACTGCAGGGCTCTTCATTTGCGCAGGCACCTTCCAAGACCCTGAGAGTGGGGCTTAGCAGTGTGTTTGTGTGGTCACATTGTTTCTGGAAAATTTGCAAAACTAAGGCATTTAACTAGAGTTGCTTAAAGAGCCACGTTTCTCCCCACTCTTCACACTTTCCCTGGGTGTGGGTCTGGTGGCACTGGAAAAGCCATGGGCATATGAGGGATCTCGGTTAAGAGAGATTGTGTAAACATGGACCCTGCAGGACCAGTTCAACTGACCCCATCTCTTACCAACAGCATGAATAAGAATTACCTTTCAGAAAACCTGCAAAGTCATGTAGCCAGGACATGCACAAAAGAAGAAATCTGACCTGAAACAACTGGAAAACCAAAGATGCTCCTTCCCACAGATCCCAAGGACCAGGACATGATGGATGGGGACCTGAAAGCTGGACTCTTATCAGAAGCAAGGGGTCCCTCATTCAGGACTATCCCATGTTAAAATTCCTTCCCCATCTCATCAAAAATGTTTAGAACCCTAGGGGCTGGCCAAGTAGCATAGCGGTTAACACAACCCTGAGCTCTACTTCAGGGTTGCCTGGGTTCAGATCCCGGGTGCAGCCCTACACACCTCTCATTGGGCCCTGGTGTGGCGGCATCCCACATGCAAAATAGAGGAAGACTGGCACAGATGTTAGCTCAGTGACAATCTTCCTCAAGGAGAAAGAGGAAGATTGGCAACAGATGTTAGCTCAGGGCCACTGTTCCTCACCAAACAACAACAACAAATGTTTAGAACCCTGTCATAAATGTTTGAAACCTTACCGTGAATGCTTGAAGCCCACCAATGAAAACCTGTCTCACCAGCATTTCCGCATGCCAGCCTGTTCCCCCTAAGCTCTTAAGTTTCTCCCCAAATCCTGAATTGGAGAGATAGATCTGAGGGCACATGCCCCCTGTTCTCCCTGCAGATCAGTCTTGCAGAATAAAGCTGATCCTTTTTCCCAAAGGCTGATGCCATAATTAATCAGCTTGTTTGTGCACATTGGGCATGTGAACACCAATTTTGTGTGGTAATAGTTGACTTGCAGATACACTTAGTTTGGGCTTACTGGAATATATTTATGTAATTCTCAGGCATGTCTGAGTGGAGTTACATCATTGCCAGCCATTTCGCTGTAGGAATGGCTCCCAGGTGTGCTCCCCCTGGCCCACTGTGCCAGCCCACCTAGCATTGTGACAGCAAATGCAATACCAGAGGTTACATCATGACAGGAAAGTGTTCTTATGGAAAAACCGTTATAATCATAAAACTTGTAAATGTGTCAGCAAAGAATTAGAATCTCACCAATACCCAGTAAATATAAAAGTTATCTCCTGTCAGAAATATACTTGATAATGTAGCATATTGGGATCTAAACACACCATCTATCTAGCTCTTCCAATTTCTTTTTGATGGGAATCACACAAAATAGAATTTACCAGAATTCCCATGTTTATAGGGCACAAACTATAACAGTGACAACAGAAAGATTATTTGCAACACTTCACATATGAAAGAAACTTGACAGAGGTTTTCCCAAATTTGATAACAATTTTAATGTTCCAGAACATTACCAATAACGATTTGTAAAGATGAAAAAACTTTTCTAAACTATTAACATTATGGAAAATTTTTGAATTATCAGGCTATGAGAAACATTGACTTATACTAATAGTCTCTAAAGAGACAATCAAAGGGTAAAATATAGGTGTCTATATATATGTCTCAAAGAAAAAAATATAGGTGTCTCAGGCAATTAATTAGTAAAAAAAAAGGGATTTTTTTTTTTCTGGAATTGTAGACATGGTATGTTTGACCACTTTTTTGAATTTGTAAATTATCCCATTTTAAGTAAATTTTCACATTTGAAGAGTTACATCACCCCTAACATTTTTGGGAGCTAGGAAATAGTACAACAGAAGTTCACCCACACCACATGTCTAAATATCTAAGTTTTAAATATGGAAACAACTGCAAATAAAATGTATTCTCCAATCTTGACAACTCCATAATGATAAATTAGGAAAAATGTATAAAAAATGTTTTTAGGAGACTGGACGTTGGTCAAATGTCAAAGGTGATTGAGATTAATTATTGTACATAGCTGGGTATTCTGTGAACAGAATGATGATTTTGGGGTCATTATAGCATAGAGATCTATATAATTAATGGATTAAAGATATTTATACCCCCAACATTTTACTTTTACCAAAAACAGTGTGTATATTGTAATAATTGTCTTTTAGATAATTTTTACTTTATTGATAATGATGTCACATTATCTACTTTTTAAAATTATTTATTAAATTCAATTTATTCAATTTATTTATTGAATTCAATTTGGAGAAACTTTGCTTTGTTGGGGCAGTAGCAACCGGAATTGTTGGTAAATTTCTTAAAAGCAATACTTAGATTCAGAAATGAACACTGAGTTTTGAATATCATGTTCAAACATTACGACGAGTCTATTGATATATTATTATTGCAGAAAATATTATAAAACATTTTATCATACAAATAGCTGCTACTTGTAATTTCATCGTCTCTTAAGGCAATATCTAGACATATACAGTGAAGTAAAGAATCTATATTTACTTCAAGCACTTTTATCTAGAGCTACATATATATATACAAATTTAAGAATAATGTGAATACTTGGCACTACTGGAAAATGATACTTTAAGTAGCCAGACTCTCTTGCAGTCACTCTTACTCAGAGGAAGAAATTGACAAGATAATCAGTCTTTTATTCAAGTACTTTTGCTACTCAAATCCTATTCGAACTCCAATGCAATGTCCATCTCTGATGTTGACATGAGCAAAATGCAAAAATCTTCACAGTGTTTAGACACAGTAACCTTTTTTTATGAGGACATGGAACATGAGATGTGGAGAAGACTTCCTCTGTGGCCTGAAAGGTGTTGGTTATAAGGGCACATCCGTTTGGCTTTGCAGGTTGTGCTGTGTTAGTGCTGAGTGTCAGATCCCAATTCACAGAGGAGCTGGGGTTCTTTAATAAACTGTGTGTATGTTTATGTGTTTATGTGTGTTTTTCTCCAGAACAAGGGCCCCTCTTGCCGAGGTTTAAGAGTACCACTGTTATTGTATCTAATTTTGCATTTATAATTTTTTTTCTTAAAGTGGGTCCTGAAAATATCTAAGCTTCAGTCACCACAAAACAGATTTACACCTGGAGAGAACTTCTGGATAAATACTGCAGATTATACTCACATGGGTTTGCTGCAACTCCTTCCCAAACCCACTAAAATGCCGAACTAGTGATTTTTTAAAAACTTGTAAACCCCCGAGAGAAAATACTGAGAAGGATCCAACAACCACAGAATTTAGAAAGCTAAAAACAGATGCAAGAGTGACAACTGAATTAGCTGACATGGGAAGATGAAGACAACCTTGGAGCTTTCTTCTTTCACATCCAACGTCCATCTCCTCAGATAATTCTGCTGGCTCTACTTTCAAAATACACCCAGAATCTCGTCACTTCTCACCATCTTTACTAGTGCTACCCACTGTTGTGGGTTCAATTGTATTCCCGAAATATATGTTGAAGTCCTAACCTCTGCACCTGTGAATGTGGCCTGGCTTGGAAATAGGCTCTTTGTAGATGTAATCAGGTTAAGATGAGGTCGTCCTTGTTTAGCGTGGGCCCTAAATCCAACAACTGGTGTCATTTTAGGGAGATTGAGATTCAGAGATACAGACACACACAGACGGAGGACGACCAAGTAAAGATGGAGGCGGAGGGTGGAGTGATGCTGCCACAGACAAGGAATGCCAAGGACTGCTGGCAAACACCACAAGCTGGAAGAGGCGAAAAAGGATTCTCCCCTGAAGCCCTCAGAAGGAGCACGGCCCTTCCGAGGACTTCATTGTTGAAGTCATCCACTTTGTGGCAATTTGCTACAGCAGCCGCTGGAAACCAATATACCTACCATTACTTCTTGCCTTAACTAGTGAAGTAATTTCTAATTTATTACTCTGCTTCTGCCCTGAGACCTCATTCAGTCTATTCTGAACACAGCATCAGTGATATTCCTAAAATATAAATCAGATCACGTCATTTCGATGCTTAATATCCTGTATTGGCATGCTATTTCCTTCAGAGTAAAAGCCAGCGATGGCACATGGCATACAGAGCACACCGCCACCGCCCTGCCCTGTCACTCTCTCCCTTCCTCAACACCTCCCGCAGCATTCTTCCCTTCCCTCGTTCCACTCCTGCCACACTGGCCTCCTTTCTGTTGGTCAAACACGTAAGCAGGTTCTCATCTCAGCTCCTTGGCATGGGAGTTCTCTCTGCCTGCAACACTCTTGACCTAGATACTCCCTTGGAGAACTCCTTCGCTTCCATCAAGTTTTTTGTTTGTTTGGGTTTTTTATGGCATACTTTTTTTGGTAAGGAAGGTTGGCCCTGAGCTAACATGTGTCGCCAATCTTCTTCTTTTTTTTGTCCCTAATGCCCCAGTACATAGTTGTATAATCTAGTTGTAAGTCCTTCTAGTTCTTCTATGTGGGATACTGCCACAGCATGGCTTGATGAGCAGCGCCCAGGATCAGAACTGGTGAACCTGGGCCACCAAAGCAGAGCCTGTGAACTTAAACACCTAGCCACAGAGCCAGCCCCTTCCATTAAGTCTTCATGAAAATTCACACTCTCACTAAGGCCTATCGCAACTATCCTTTTTCAAATTGCACCCCTGACCTTCATCTCCTGACATTCCCAGTCTCCTTACCCTATTCTACTATATTTTTTTGTGGCACTTACCAGCCCCTAAAATATCAAGTAATTTATTTTGTTACTATGTGTCTTGTTTATTGACTGCTTCTTACACTCTATAAACCTCCTGAGGAGAGGGAATTTTGTTCTGTTTACTGTTCTATCTTAAGTGTCTGATCCCTGCCTGGTATATGATAATAAACATTTGTTGAGCGAATTTGTTGTATTGATTGGAGAATCTCAAAAGCATGTTAATCTCCATCAGAGAACCCCAGAAATACTAAAGACGTCTTAAATAGCAGAACTTCTGGAAATAAAGAGCATTTGGGACTGAGGTGGGAAAAGTGTTTGAAAAGTTGTATAAATAGTTATTGGATACCTGGCTCTCCTCAACCCCCCAGAAGAAGATAATAGGTTTACTTTCTGGAAAGAGTCTTGAAGAGACTCAGGGAATGGTCTCTGGAGTATCCCATAAAATTTCCTCACTGAACAGGGAGATCTCAAACTCTCTTCTGTTATTTGACTCCAAAAACATTGACATTCAAGTTCATGAATCATGGTTGGGAGCTGGCAAGATTTCTTTCAGGAGGAACTGATGAGCCCAAACGAAATTATTTAATGATACAGAGAGTTGAGGTGCTCCCAATGAAACTATGCAGCCACGTCACCTCGTACTGGACAGTGTGAAGCTGCCAATTCACACCAGACATCAAACAACCTTTCAGTGCCTCACCCCAAAACGTGAAGGGATCACCTTCATGAAAGTCTCTAATTTGAAAGACTTTCTCCACTGGCAATGGAGTAATGCACGTTATGTATTTCTTTTTTAAAAAAATATAACTTTGTGTAAGAACACTGTAATGAAAATAAAATCTTGTATTACAAGAAATATTTCCAATTAAATATATCTATGTTAAGCCTTAAAATATCAAGAACTTGTGACAATTATATTCTGGTGTTTTTTCAGACACCAAAGCAATGAATTGTTTCCCAGGCATTTGAGATTATAATTCATGTCAGGCAAATAAAACACCTTTTCCATGTAGATTTGCCAAACAGAGATCTCGTTTTGTTTAGACTTGTTTTGTTTCGGCTCTTTAAATTCAAATGACTTTGCACTTTACAAATATTTGTCAAGTGCTTACTGTGCACAAGGCATTTTTGAGTGCTAGGAAAATATACAATGTCATTTATTATTGCTACACTATCACCATGAGATATCCAGGACAGGAATTAGTACTTTTGTGTGATGACGAGAGAGAACTGAAACAAAGAAATTAGGTGATTTAGACAAAATCAAACCATTAGCTAGAAAATCCCACTGTGGCAAGTCTTCCCAACTGAAAGGACCCAAATTCCTCTGGGAATTTGGCTTTGATGAAGTTTCTGGCCTTATTTTCATCTAATCAAGTGCCTACCTAGGAACTCCCATGGTTTATTACATCAAACAAGATGTATTATGTTTGACGTTTTCTCAAAGAATTTTGAAGTCGGCCTCCCTGCCTCCACCATGCATTTGATTTTCACCTAGTGAAGTGGGGCCATCACTTCAAGATGACTACAAAAAGCCCATTGGCTCAGGCAATTACTTCATTTCCTCTCCTTGAAAATGTCATGCACGTTTTAAGCACATTGACAAGCAAGTTTGAAATGCTGGTCACATTTGGAGATGCTACAAAATACAGTCTGCAAGGATAAATGGATTTTTGGATTAAAAGCTGTTATTAGGTCCAATTTTTGTGAGATTTTTTCAGTCTTCAATGTAGAAACAACACTACCCTCTCCTATTCTCTTCTCCAAAAGTTTTCTGAGATCCACTGTAATAGTTAAGATGCTCTCAACTGCAAGCAGTAGAAACTCCAGTTAAAATTGGCATAAACAGTATGGAAATGAATATTTTCACTTCCCCAGAAATCCAGTGGATTGCAAGAAAGTTAAGTCATATGCTCAAAGACATTATCATCTCTCTGCTTTTCCAATTTTGAAGATAGCACCTTCCTCTTATTAATGGTAAGATGGCTCCAGCAATGCCAGGAGGTGTATCTAGACACGACAGCAACCAGAGGAAGAAGAGATTATTTATTCTTAGGTATCCCTAGGAACAAAATCAAATTTCCCAGAAGCCTCTTCAACCAACTTCTCTTCACACTGTATCATTGGATCACATGCTCATTACTGAATCAATCACAGACAAGTATGATTACATGATACTAAAATTCTGGGATGGAATAGAGGAAATGGATGTTGGGGAGTTAACTACACTGTCCTCTTCTTTGTCTTTCACTTGTTTCTGACTGGCCACCTAGTTTTGTTTTGTTTTGTTTTGTTTTAATTTGGCACTCTATGTCTAGAATTATTTCAATGAATTAGGATGTACTTGTTCCGGGGCACAGTTAGCACCACGTGCAAGGATTTATTTTTCATCTTCATTAACTTAAATACATGGATAATCACAAATTTGGAAAAACTTATCATCACCTCTTGTTTCCTACCACAATGCTTCTTCATTAATAGATAATTCAGGACAAATAGACTCAGAAAATTTGAGTTTCAGTCTTACTTCTTCCACTTACAATTTTGTCACATTAGACAAATTACTGTGTCTGCTAACCTCAATTTGTGCATTAACAAATTAGAGATTATTGAGTTGTTACATATTATTGAGGCCTATTAGTTTATTAAATGAGATTATCTAAAAGTATGCTAAAACGTTAAAGGCTATACAAAACTACAATCACTTTCAATTTTAGACAGGTTCCATGCTAATGACTTTAACAAACATTTCATTTGATCTTTACAATAATTTTATGAGGACTGTATTACTATTTGTGTTTTACAGATGAAGAAATTAGGTCTCAGAGTTTATGTAACTTGTCCCAGTAAGTGGCAGAGCTGAGATTTGAACTAAACTCACGCCTAGGGGACCCCAAAATGCATGTGCTCCACTGCCACACTCTACAGATACACAGAACTGCTATTATTATTTTTGAAAATGCACTCATATACAGCTACTTCACTATTCCTCTGTTATTCATTAATCAATGAATTTTTATTGAGTGCATACTATGTGTTTGGTACTAGGCTGGATGCTGAGACGGATCCAGATAATTACATGATGGGCTTCCTGTTCTCAAGGAGATTACAATCTAGCCAGGGAAACAAAAATAATTGATCATTCAAAGCAATATGCAATCAAAATGAACAGACTGGCACAGGCAATAGCTGCTGCAGAATGTGTGCACCTCGGGAGAAGGGGGTCAGGATTCTGGGGAGCCTTGAGGCTTCAAGAAGTGGACTTTAGCTGGTCAGGTAGAATTAACATAGGAAGTGAAGATGAGGAAAGGTGATGCGAGCTACTCAGTATGGATCATCACAGCACATTCACTAGTGAATAAGAACTTGTGGGGAGAAGTAAATGAAACTATCTGCCTGCTACCAGAAGGTCTGTGTAGAGAAATCTGAAGGTTGATGTTGATGAGGAGCTATTGCAGTAATTCCGCACCTTGGAAAAAACGATTTTCTCAAGGAGGAGAGTTGGGGTGGGTCAGACTGGGTCCGGTAATGAGTAAGAACTCTCCTGATGGAAATGGCAGGGTCAGATTTTACCATTTTCAGATTTGATGAGAGTGCTTCCCCAAGCTTATTCTCTGTCCATAAAAGTCTCTTTGTGCCCACGTGTTGTAATATTTGCCAAAGGAATATTCATGGAAAACACTTGGGCTTCCTTGAAAAGATAAAATTTAGGAATTAAAAGCAAAAGAAGATCTTCCCTCCTAAGACTGTCCTCTCTTAAAAGAGAGCCTGCGTGACCTTTCCTCTCTTCCTGCTCTCTCACCCCCTCTTATGTGCAGGGATTTATCTGAGTGTCTTTGAACTTTCTTGGATTAAATAAAAAATCTTTTGCAAGTAGAAGCTCTAATTTTTACATTTCAGGATATTTAAAATTCTCTCCCTACCCCACACCACAAACACAAAAATCCCATCAATGTTCAAGTGTAAGAAACATTAACTCCGACCTCATATTTTGCCTTAGAAGTCCCATTTTTAACCTGGTCTATTGCAATATTAGTTTCAAGTAAGTCATAAAAGAATTGAAATAAATAAATAAAGGTTAAACTTTTTAGAATTCCTGTATAATTTTTGGCAACTTTGTTGAACTATAATTTATATACAATAAATAGCACACAATAAAAGTATTCAATTGGATAAATTTGACCCATGAAATTATCACTGCAATCAAGATACTGAATGTTTCCATAACGTCACCATATTTCCTTTGCAATTGATCCCTCTCTACAACACTGTCCCGAAACACCCGCTAATCTGCTTTCTATCACACTACATTAGTTTGCATGTACCTTTTGTGTCTAACTTCTTTCCCTCAGCGTAATGATTTTTGAGGTTCATCCACGGTGTTGCATGTGTCAGCAATTTGTTCCTTTTCATTAGTAAAGAGTATTCCATTGTATTGTCATATCATCATTTGTTTATCCACTCACTTATTGCTGTACATTTGAGTAGTTTCCATTTTTTGGCTGTTACATATAAAGCTGCTGTGAACATTCGTGTGCAAGTTTTCACAGGGGCATGTGTTTTCAATTCCTTGCGTAAATACCTAGGAGTGAAATTACTGGATTATATGGTAGGTATATATCTAATATTTTAAGAAAACTGCTAAATTATTCTCCAATATGGTTTTACCATGTTACATTTCTACCAGCAGTGTATGAAAATTTCAGTTCTTCCACATCCTAACCATATTTTGTATAGTTGGTCTTTATTTATCAACATTTTTGAAAGTGTAAATTGGTAACAGCTTTAATTTGCATTATCTGATGAATAATACTGGTGAGTATCTTCTCTGTACTTATTTCCCACCATATATCTTCTTTACTGAAGATAATGATCAATTATCTTGCCCATTGGTTTCTATTGAGTATTTTTGAGTTGTAAGAGTATTTTGTATATTCCGGATACAAATCTTTTCTCTGATCTTTTTGTTGCAAATATTTTCTCTCACTCTTGGCTTTTCTGTTTTCTTTGTGGAGAAATAAAAGTTTTTTAACATCGATAAAATCTAATTTCTTGATTTCCTCTTTTTATGCCCTACACAAGAAATCTTGGCCTAAACTAAGGACACAAAGTCCTTCTCTTATGTTTTCTTCTAGAAGATTTTATGGTTTTCAGTTTTATTTTTAGGTCTATGATACATATCTAATTAATTTTTTGTGCATGGTGTGAGGTAAGGGTTGATTCTTTTTCCTCATGAATATCTAGTTTACCAGAACCATTTGTAAAGAAGTCTTTCTTTCCCCATGGATTTGCCTGGGCAACTTTATTGACAATCAATTGATGACGTATGTGTGGGTTCATTTTTAGACTACCTACTGAGTTCCATTGATCTCTATGCTGATCTGTTAGCTACTATGAAACTACCTTGATTATTGTAACTTTAAAAGTCTTGAAATCAAGTGGTGTTAGTCCTCCCATCTTCTTCTTTTAAACATCATTGGTTGTTTTAGATCATTTTCATTTCCATATAACTTTTGGAATTACTGGTCAGTTTTTACATTTTGAATGAGATTGTGTTGAATCAATCACCATCTTAACAATATTCAGTCTTCCAATCCATTAACATGGTATATATCTCCATTTACTTTGTCCTATTTAACCCTTTTCTGCAGTAATTTAAATTTTCCTTTTAGTGGTCTTGCATAGCTTTTGTTAGATTTATTCCAATGTATTTTGTGTAGCTTGACACTATTTAAAATGGAATCCTATTTTGTAAGTTCACTGCCCAATTATTTGTTGCTAATATGAAAAAAAAAGATAGTTAACTGTTGTCCTTCTTTCCAGTTTAAGTGCTGTAGCCAAGTAAAGTAAGCAACCAGAGGTAGACCTAGATACAAAGTCTATGGACAGGATGAATTTTTGACTGAACTGAGCACATGTATGATAAAGAAAATTTCACCTTGTCAATCAAATCTGGTTTTTGATTCAAATTAATTTACCTCATTATAAACGATAATAAGTAAAAGGAGTAAAAGCTAGCCCAGCAGGGACTGTTACAGTACTTTACATATACATTTTTTTAGTCTTGCAACAACTTTATGTTTTAGGTACTATCATAATCCCCATTTTACAGTTACAGAAACTGACATCTATAATTAAGTAACTAGATCAACTTCAGTAATCAAATAATCTTTAGAGACCATATTCAACCAATTTTGTACAATCTCTCTTAAAAAGCTTGTTAAGATCTCTACTTGAGTTGAAACTAGCAAATTCATTTGCACACTTTTGTGAAATTTCTTATAGTAAAGCATAAATTCTCTCTAATGAGAACAGTATTTCAAGAGTTCATTCTCAGAGCATACTCTCCAAGAGGAAAAAATAAACTCTAGAAATCCAAATGTTGCAAAGGATGCAGGGCTAAGACTTGATGAAGGTAAGATTTGAGTCAATTTTGAGGCAAAGTTAGGGAAGGTGCTAGCAGAAAGGAGCTCAGTCTTACTACAGATGAAATGGAAAAGACAGAAGCCTAGGATTTTACTCTCACTGATTCCTCCTTCCCTCTTTTGGGAGAAACAACTGGATCGTTATTAGTTTCAATTTACTGCCCAGAGAATTGAGACACTCAGAGGATAAGTAATTTGTCCAAAGTCTCATAGCTAAACAATGGTTTAGGAGAAGGGATTCAAACCCAGGACAATTTGATTCCAAAGTTCAGACTCTTTGCACAGCACATCTCTCCTTCCATCCATTCTCACCAACTCCCATCCCCACTCTTCCCAAAGATTTTCTTTGGAAGCAAACTGAATACAGTGAAAGGAAGGATGGGTCAAGAAAGTAAAGATCCACCAATGAAATGCAAAATTGATTGAACAATGAAATTCAAGACATGTCCTTGCAAGGTTGGCCTAAATGCAAGGAGAAGAATAATATTATGCTCAGAGTTGAGAAGAATGGAGCCACAATTATCTTTTCCCTAGGTGTTCGGAGGTGGTTCGAACTTTTGATGAAAGGAATGGAGGAAATATCAAGGTAGGTCTCAGTGATACCAAGTTTTCAGAATCTGAAAGAAAAAGCTTCAAAAACATTAGAGAACTTCCAGTTTTTTGTAAATGATTTCTTTGCCCTAGATTTTTATCCAACTTACAAAATTAAGTAGGGAAATGAAAATTCATGGCCCCCATCTCCTCCAAATCTGATTCTATCTATTAATTTACAATTAAAGATTAGCTTTCCTGAAATCACAGCATTTAAGATCTATTTGTATTCTTTTTAAAAGTAAGTGATTTGCCTGCTATTAAATTTCAAACATTCTGAAAGAGTTATGAGAAGAATTTTGGAGTTTTCTTTGCCTAGGAACCAATGTGGAAGGCCAAATTTCTTTGAGTAAAGCCGCTCCAAACCTAAGGCTGATTCAATTTATTCACTCCTTGGCAGTTAAAAGAGATATTTAATAGAGTTTTTCCTATCTAGCCAGAGCGCACGTTGTGGTTCTAAGTTAGAATTAAAGGGGCTGTTTACATTTCCACTTCATGGTCATATTAGCTTTATCCTATTAGGAACAATTTCTATTAATGAACTAAGAGGCAGATGGACCTTGGCAGCAGAACAAAGCTTTGTTTTCAAGATGTTAGAAAAAAATTGACTAAAAATATCGTCTACAATTTGAACTAAGTACCAGCCTTCTTCTTGGCTATTTAACATTCTAAGTGTATTCTTGACTGACACAGGTTTTGTTGATACCTTTAAGTACTAACTTATGAAAGCAAAGAAAATGAGATCATGCTTCTATATTTTTTTTACAATAAGAGTATTATGGTGGCTAGTTTTCAATCCACTTTTCTTCTGTGTCCACATTGTGATTAAGGAAATTAGAATACTAAGGAGTTTTTTCATAAACTCATGTAGTTCACATTAATTCAGCAATAAATGCTAGGAAAAGGAGAGAGGAAAACAAGTTTTAAATATGTAGGGTGTTTCACTCTAGGAGTTTATGTAATTCCTCCTATTCCTTCAGTCCTGAGAGCACTTAAAATAATGCTGAAAGATATATTTATATTCTATGGAAATTATCCCAAAGCCATGTGCACTCTATTTTATTGATAATTAAAGGGCCTTTCAAAGCAACTTTTATTTTAACTGATTTTTGCTTAAGTGCTAACTTTTTAAGCCTTGAACCAAGAGATTTTAAAGACATATTGTTCAAGTCAAATGTTTTTCTTTAAAAAGCTGCCAGTCAAAATTAAAGAAAAGTCCACTGTTTTTGGTTTCTGGACTTATCTGTTGGTTATTTGTATTGATGTAAAAACATTTTAGGCCTAAATAAATAAATTAAAAACCCCAACAGTACTTTACAGCTAACTTTTAAGAGATATATATTTGACTATATAAAGGTATGCAAGTCTTCAACGACTATATAAAACTGATTCAGTAATGTACATTATTTTAATGTGTTCTCACTTGAATTTCTTCCAGTGGCAGAGAAACAACACCCCCAACATCAGTTCACAATATCCATGCAAATACTAGTTAGCACTAAGAAAGAGAGCTAAGTGTCAGATTCAGGTTTTCTTGCCGTAAAGCAAAAGTCAAAGTCAACTAGAGAGAGAAAGAGAGAGACCAAATAGTAAGAGTAGAGGAACAAATTGGCCTAAGAAATCATCCTTTTGTGTCAGTTTCTATATTCTCCTTTGCCTTGCTTTTAAGTTCACTAGTTTTACTGCTTCCTACATTCCCCCCTGTACCAAGGAACGCGGCTTTGTTGCCATACGTGCCGAAGTGGAAGTAAAATGTTTTGGCAAAATTTATCCTTCACATAAGAAAGTCACCTTATATTTGAGTGCTCATCAAGTCTTTCATGTTACACATGTTTACTTTTAAAAGTAGAATATTGTTCATGTGATTTTCAAACTAGCTACACATTAGAATCACCCAAGAAACTTCTAAACATGCCAGCACCTAGGGTTGTTTCCAAGAGATTCTGACTTACTTTGATCTGAGCATTGGGCATTGGGAAAAGAATTTAAGCATCCGAGGTGATTCCAGTGTGCAGTCAGGTGGAAAACTACTGTAGCATCTCAATTTTAGTTGTGGACACTGTTAGAGGTCACCACATAAAATCAAGTGTAAGGAGGCAGAGAAATGTAACACAGAGTTAACTAATAATTGCTGTGGGTGTGACTTTATGATCATAAGCGATGAATGCTGTGGTACACAACTTTTTACAGATGGTTTTAAAAATACACATTAAGTGGTCAAATTGCAGAGATCGTAACTTTAACCACATAAAGCAACAATAATAACAATATTAACAATATTCATTAAGCACCTAGGATGGACAAAGAACACAAAAGCAGAATTATATTAAAATTATAAAATTGGTACTTGAGGCTTGGTATAAAACTCCCAGTAAAACCATTACATAAGGATGCTAAAAGCGGTTAATAGCAATAACAGGAAATATGGGTTATACTTCATTGGTAACCTCCTAATGGATTTAAGCACAGTCCTAAGAACTTATATATACCTTTATATAATAGACATTATATTACAATAATATATTGGCTTAATCCTGGATATTCAAAAATTACTTAATATACTTTCTCAAGACAATTGACCAAGATGTAAAATTATCAATTCACAATTAGTATAGATTGAAATTATCAACATTCTATCTTTCTACTTTCCAAAACATTTATTTCAAACTATGTTTTGTGCTACAAGATATTTTTTGTTTATTATAACTTTTACTAATTCACTAATAAAGAGTTTTAGAAGGCTGAAAATACTAGGCATTTAATTTTTCAATTGTATGTTGAATAAATGAATGGAGAGTGTAAAGGCTCTGCTTCTTTTTATTTTTCATACAAGAATATTGAGGAGTTTTCAACATTACATTATCTCAATGACAATCAAAGACAGCTATTGGAGCATTTGAAAATAAATTCAGTAATGTGGCAGGAACGCAGAGCAAACCCAGTCCGTTTATACCTTTTCCTATTTCACTTGCCCTGTGAGAGATTAAAAGTCACCTAATAATACTAAAAAATACTTTAGTACCATTGCTGTGTGCCTGTCACTATTCTAAGTGTGTTACATATATTAGCTCATTTAAGAACCCCATTAGTAATGAGGCTTCAGTTTACATCATATGGATCATTATTATTTATAAATTCTAAAGAAAATGTTTATAGGGAGAGCTGATTAGATCCAATTGGCTTCCAGGAAATGTATATCAGAAAACTAAATCACTAATTGCATTTTAAATATTCAGAAGTGGTTTGTTGAACAAAAGTAGCTCCAAAGACATTATTCATAATGATGCTAACCCTTTTGATGAATTCCAGAATGACTCTACATTCTAATCTTTGATCTCTTGCTTTTTCTCTTTCTCTTTATGTCTTTTACCACCCCCTCCAACGATTAATCTTCAATAATGAGGCCAAAGTTGACTTCTTCCACCTGTGGCTTTGGCCATACCATCTATTTTCTACAAACTCAATGGCATTTTGGATTAGAATTAACCACCAACAAGTTGACTTAAAGCTTTTCAAAAGGCTGCCCTGGCCACCTCAATTTGCTTTTGCTACTTCCCATCCCCTTTCCCACACTCAATCCTCTCAAGCTCACTTATTGACTAACCCTTTCTCCAATGATCCCTCTCCATTTTCCTAACTTTCCTCCATACTGCCCACTGAGGCTAGTTTTCTAAATACGTCCCTCTTTAAATGAAAGGGCCTATGAAAGTCTTCTTTAGTAGAAAAGCTAAGTCAGTTTCCTTTAGCGTCTTTCTTATTTGAGAAACTCTTATGGGTTAAATTGTGTTCCTCCAAAATTCATATGTTGAAGTCCTAACACTCTAGTGTCTCAGAATGTGACCTTTTGAGAAATAGGGTTATTGGAGTTATAATTGATTAAGTTGGGGTCATACTGGAATAATGTGGATCCCCAATCCAGTATGACTGGTGTGCTTATAAAAAGGGGAAATTGGGACACATATATGCACACAGAGGAAACACCATGTGAACATGAAGGCAGAGATCAGGCAATATATCTACAAGCCAAGGCATGCCAAGGATTGGCAGCAAAGCATCAGAAGCGAGGAAAAAGGCATACAACAGATTCTCCCTCACAGCTTTCAGAAAAAACAACCCTGCTGAAATCTTGAGTTCAGACTTCCAGCCTGCAGAATTACAAGACAATAAATTTCTGTTGATTAAGATCCCCGCTTTGTGGTGCTTTGTTAGGGCAGCCCTAGCAAACTCATACAAAAACTAAATACATAGCTGATTTGACTACTGTGCCCTTGTACTTTCCCACCTCTCTCCATGATGGGGGGCTTTGAATCAAGTCTCTTTGGAAATAACTATAATGAAAACACCCCATTGCCTACTACAAAGGAGCTGAAGAGTAGGGTAGACAAATCACTGATTCAAAGAATGGAGAGACCTAGCTTCAAGTCTTCCCCTTTATTTCTTGCCATGTTAATTTGGAGATGTTTTGACTTCAGCATGTTGGTTTTCTCATCTGTAAAATGAGATAGCAACACAAAGTATTATTATGAAATAATACAGGTAAGGTTAGAGTCTGGGCTCTGGAATCAGACAGAGCTAGATTCCTAGTCAGCTTCCCTGTTCACTGCAGGTGTAATCTCAAGGCCATCTTGAGATGGCCACTTCTTTCTGTGACAAAGTTAAATTCCCTGCCTACAGGTAAGGGCGCTAGACCTTGGCTCAACCAGTGGGATAACATCTTCCTAGCCATGCCAGTTGGTTCGTTGGTGGGCATGAGATCCAATCCAGGCCAATAGGTAACAGTGCAGATGGGGTAGTTATTAGGGCAATGGGATATTTTGTCACACTACCTTAATTGGGAAAGCCAGAACAACCATTTCCTGACTGTTGGACTTTGGGAAAGTCCCCTGAGCTCTCTACTTTCTTTCTTTGTTAAAAAATTGTGGTAATGAGGCTGGCCCCGTGGCCTAGTGGTTAAGTTCGCGCGCTCCACTGCAGGCGGCCCAGTGTTTCATTGGTTCAAATCCTGGGCGCGGACATGGCACTGCTCATCAAACCACGCTGAGGCAGCGTCCCACATGCCACAACTAGAAGGACCCACAATGAAGAATATACAACTATGTACTGGGGGGGTGTTGGGGAGAAAAAGGAAAAAAAAATAATAAAATCTTTAAAAAAAAAAATTGTGGTGATAATAATAACTAGCTCTTAGGAACTTTGTGGAGTGTACAGTGCTTAGCAGAGTGCCTAAAATGAACTCTTATTAATTATACTATCATTCTGTCTCCTCCCCAGGTTTCTCACATTGGAGGTGGCAGGGAAAAGCCTCTTCTTTCTCTCAGGTTACAGAACTATTAGTATGTGACCCAGAGATGCCAGTGACCCCGAGGCCAGCACCCAGAGAGAAGCAGAAACAGAAGGAGCAGGAGAGATCTGAGGAGAGGGTTCTAGTAAAGCCTGGTCCTTCATTCCAGTCCCTAAGATCCTCTTGCTTCAAGCCTGTGAGCTGTTCTTGTGTCTGCCAATAACTCTCCTTTTCCCACTTAAGCTAATAGCAATTGAATTTCTGTAATTTATACACAACCTCGTCTTTCAGTCTGATTCCTCATCAATAAAATATGTTCAGTAATAGTGGCTACCTCACTGGGTTACTGTGAAAATAACATATAAGATTCTTAGCACAATGCTCTGGCACATAATAAGCACCTGGTAATAATAACTGTTAATTTCACTATTACTTAGAGTTATTAAGAAAAAATGTGAATACATGTAAAAATATTTGGGGACAATAAAGCCTGCAATATATAAAGGCAAGATTGTCTCACAATGATAAAAGTTATTTTTGATGATCTCATAAAAGGGAATTGACTGTCAAATACTCATTGCTCCTGGCAAAGCTTCTGTGGGTTCTGCCCCAGACTGATTTGGTGAAAATTGTGCTAATGAAAATTTTCTTTAGCTATGTCTTAAGAAGGGGGAAAATAGGTTTACACATATGCATATAATCAGCTCATAACATTGGCTCCCATATACCACAGACACATAGGAGTTGAAATTCTGAATATACTCCTTTTTGGGTGGGGGAGTTTGGGGAGTTTACTTTATGATTTTGAATCTCAGTTTTTCATCCAGGTCAGCATACTTATTCTCTATTTTCCTATAGCCATAAGCAGGAAATACAAAAATGGGATATAAGCATTGTCCTGAGAAACATTATTGTATTGATAGCCAACCTCCCTACATCATTCCCAGAAAGTACGCAGGGAATATAAGTTGAGGAGCATTGAGCAAGGGAAAAAAAAATTGGTTGGTTGAGAAATAACTTCACTGAATGGAAAAAACAAAATCCCACTCCATGTTTTAGATTGAAATAGAATTAAAGGAGTTAGTAATAAGCCTTTTTTTTCTTATTAAACCCGGACTTTCTCAACATTTCCTTGATGGCATCTCAGTGGTTACCGCTTAAGTGCACAGTTCAGTGATTGTCAAAGGAAAAAGTTATTTTAAGAATGGAATGTTGCTAACATTTTCTGAAGAAAGCACTGTCTGGCAAAGAGCTAATGTCTTCACTTTCGTCCTGAATTTCAAAAGGTTAGTGTGAACGTGAATTCCAAAAAGACTTTTTTTCCTCTCAGGTAATTTAATACATTAGCCTGCCCTTTGCTATTATTTTTTCCTTTGGATTTAAAAATATTTTTAGTGTTTGAATGAAATATAATGTCAACAAGGGAAGTTGAAGTTAGGTTATTCTTGTTATTTTCAAAAGTTAGAATTGTAAAACCTGTTTGACTTTATAAACTAAAAATAAAATAGGATGGATAACCAGAAAAACTGAAAATAAAAGTTTATATAATCTTTATGCTCAGAAAAGTACTCAGAAAAGCAGTGTAATGACTGATGTTATTTGAAATATCTGTGATTTTACATTTTATTTTGTTGTGAAAATATGATTAAGAACCTGAAAGTTTACAGCATTCTTCTTGATGATATACTTAATTTTCATAAATCGTTTTATTCCTACCTCATCTGTTAATAGTAACCTTTCTGTGAGTAAATAATACATTTTTTTGTTTATCTCTTCTGTTCTCCTATGTGTATGATTGTTTTAAAATATTTATTATTTGTCATTTTCCTTCTATGAAAACTGTTGTTTAAAATCATCAAAACAAAGAAACATTGCCTTCAAAACATTATTTAATTTAGGACGGAATTATGTAAATCTTGGGCACAAAGAGTTAAGCTCCCTCACAGTAAGTGTCAATTTACAATTACAATCTTGAAGGGGGTAATACATATTTTAAACTTAACAAAACAACTAAAGTATTAAAAGAGAGGACTTGATAGAATCACAACTTTAGCCACAAAGAACAGAAGTTAGAAAGAATAGCACAATAAAGACTAAAAGTACCTGTAGAAATATAATTCACTGAGGCCAGAGAATATGTCAAAAACATCAGGACATCCTCTCCAGCCCTTGTTCACTCTACTTGTGTTCTAAATCATGTGTCTGCAATAAACTCAGTTGTTCACATTTCAAGTGCTTTGGAGACAGGAAACTGACAGGAATATTTTGCAAAAACAAAAACTTAAGAAACCTTATTTTTGCAGTTCCCCAACATTATAAATAGGCAGGGGATAGGCAGCTTAATTAAAACTCTTTATAACAGTTAAAAACCGAATCAGGCCACACCCAACTTTCTCTACTCTAGAACCACAGAAATCCCCAAAGTGAAAACTAACAAGAACTGAAAAACCTGAAGTAAATTTGAGTGTAATGGAAAGCAGCACAATTGCCATTTAAAGCAATAATGGTTATCTAGGGGGTTGAGTTCTGTTAAATGGAAGGTCTTTTGATCCTGCAGAGCATGTTAATGGATTGGGTTATGCACTGGTCAGACTGGGAATAGCCACTTGAGGTGGTTTAGTTACTGTGCATCGTGAGATAATTTTGGTGCTCAGAGAGAAGCAAATTAGGAGGAAAGACGAGAGCAAGAATGGAGAGAGACCAACCAACCAGTTCTCACGAGTGCCAGTCAGTGTGAATTATTGTGGGACAAACTTCAGACATGAAATGCCCTGAAAAACATAAAAGCCTAATAATCAACTGGAATTTCTTTACTTTCTGTAATGTTAACACTTCTCCATCTCCCCAAGATGTTAATAAAGTCTAGTGGCACATTAATACCCTGGGGGTGTGACTTTCTGAAAAGAAAATAAAAGACCTGATTTAACAAAGTGAGGAAGAACATTCTTCAGACGGCAAGATGACCTATAAAGTGAAGGTGGTCATTAGAAAACCTTGGGTGCTTACCACAGGGTCCCCTCCACAGGACTGCCTTGAGAAATTGTGGCTGGCTATGTAAGTGAGCTAGGAGGCAGAGCCTTCCCTGGGTGTGCCTTCAGATGAGACCACCAGCCTAGATAACAGTCTACAGGGTCATCAGAGAGCTCGAGCCAGAAGCACCCGGCTAAGCTATGCCCACAGAAATGGCAAGATAAAAAATGTTTGTTGTCTTAAGTTGGTAAGTTTTGGAGCAATTTATTGCACCATGCACATATTAGCATGTACGTTGGTAACATACTCCAACAGATAGTAAAAGAGAGATTTGGAGCATCAGGTGCTACTCAGAAACCCTCCAATCCTATACATACTCCAAGTGCTAAACCGTACATAAAACAATATGTCCTATCGCTGGTCTTAAACCTTTCTCTTTCAAGGTCCCAGGGTGACCCTCCTCATATAAATGATCAGCTTCTTCTCTTCAACAATTTGGAAGCTGCTACCTTCTAAAATTATTTGAGGCAGTTAAAAGGGTGAAACCAGGACAAAGAAGAAAGAGCAGGAGTAGTAAGCAAAATAGTGATTAGCAAGTACCAGACATTGTTCTAAGTGCTTTACATATTAATACATTTAATCCCCACAACAGCCATAGAGTAGATGCTATTATAACCCTCATTTTACAGATAAGAATGCTGAGGCACAAGGAGATCAAATAATTTGCCAAGGTTATAAAATAAGTAAGTGGTGAAGCTAAGACCAGAGATCAGGCTGGCTACGTCAATGTGCTTAATCACTATATTACATAATTTTATTTCTAGCAAGTATTTGCATCTCTTCTTAGCATGACAATGAAATGAGTGAGGGACCCTTTTCTCAGTAAAGTTAATACTTAAAGGGAGGAGAAGTGTTATATTAACTCCTCTGCACTTCTTGCCTTTTCTGCCTTTATATCATCTTAGAATAGGAGAAGCAAGGAGACAGAGAGACAGTCCTATTCATCTCAGTAACAGAGTGGTCACCTACCGAGGCATCAGTGAAGGTTTCTTCATTCAATGCCTACAGGAGAGGTTAGATTTTTCTCAAGAAGATAAAAGGAATGGGATGCTCCTGCTTAATCTTTTTTTTTTCTATGATTATATTTAGGAATATTTTACAGTTTGTGCTACTACTTACCTACTTACTAAAAATAGATCTTTAATTAAATTTTTTCTTATGGAATGGCGGTGTCCTTAGTTTTGTGTGAATGATCACCTTTTCCATCTGTCTGCCAAATGCACAAGAAATTTTTGCCTCCTATTGTTTAAAAGGAGAATCACGCACATCAGAGATGGGAGGAGTGGAAAGACTCACGATATTTTGCTAATTAGTGCAGACAAGTATACGGATAAAAAAAAGCAAACCTGAAGTAACAGTATTTCTCACTCTATCCAAAGAACATAATACTTCAAGGGCTCCCAGTTAGTAAGAAACCTGACTTGTTGACAGCTGGAAATATTTGTGAATGTCATTCCTATATTCTTTCTACTGCTTAGATAATGGTTTTTTTTTAACACTTAAATGTCAACAAGTTTGATTCAGTGTAAATAGGTTACCACCACATCAGTCAGTGACAGTAAAATCTCAAGATGTTAGAAGAAAGAGACAAAAGTTGGAAAGTTTTTCATGTTTTTTTGCCAAAAGCTCATTTCTTCATTGTTCATTACTAATAACTCATAACCAATATCTCATAAATGTTGGAAGGATTAGTAACATGTCTCATAATTACTTTTATCCCAGTGATAAATGATTTACTAATAACTTGGGGCCTCCCATATAAAAGAGCCCTTAGACTACATGACAAGAGTTTTTATAAATGAGACCAGGGTATAATGAGGTCCTTCTGTTTGTCAGCAGCAAAATCCTACTGGAAAAAGTAAAGCCACAGACACATCTCAGGCTGAACTCTGACTTTTAACAAACCACATTATAAGGCGATGCCACTGAATATAGCAGCATTAGTTGTACAGTTATAAGCACTGTAACCAAAAACAGCAATAGCACTGTGATGTTTGAATTTAGGTGTAAGGGTGGTTGTGAAAACATTTTACCTCTACTGTATTTTTGAGAGGAATCAGAATCAAAATTGGAATAATGTCTCCAGTACGAATAGAGGAGCCAGAAGCAGAATCAAGTCTACTGTGAACTATAGCAGTTCTTTGGCCCTTGGAGAATTTTCCTTTCCAAGCCACAGCACAAGAAATGTAAACAGATGAAAAAGCATGGATTATACATAGATCTGAGAAAGGGATAGGAAAGAGGAACCAAGATATTGATGTTGATCAGGCCATTAAGCTTTTAAAGAAGTCTTAAAAGGAGAGCGTGCTCACAAAATTCTCCACATCAAAACTTTCTTTCTATGTTCATCTCATTATATTTACTTTTCTCCACCTGTCAAATTCATAATGCTTCAATGCTTTATCAATGGATTCAGCATATTAAGTTGTTGTCTTAAAGGTTTATTAGTGTTTTCCAATTCATTTTTTTATCTTCCCAATGTGTCTGAGAGAAGTGTTTTTAGAAAATAATAAATTTTCAACACAGAATATCTATTCATGTGTAATTTTTCTTTCGTAACTGGCTAGAGGAATGAATATACACAGGCAGATAGAGCTATGTAAGTAAATTGGTACACCAAAGAAAAGAGCTGATCATAAGAAACACAAGTAAAAATAAATATTTCTTTTATTTTATCAGTCAGAAGAATAACTAGTTGGATATCTACATGTCTTGACAGTTTGTCAAGAGAGCTCAGTGGACATTGCAGGTTTGGTTTACTCTGGAGTATTTTTTTTCAGCTTTATTGAGGTAAAATTGACAAATAAAATTGTAGTGTATTTTAAATGTATACCCATATCAAGTTAATTTATACATCCAACCAAATATATACACCTTATATATTTACCTTTTTTTTTGTGAGATCATTTAAATTCTCCTCTCAGCAAATTTCAGTTACACAGTACAGTGTTATCAATGATGATCACCATGTTTCACATTAGATCCTCAGACTTTATTCGTCACATAGCTGAAAGTGTGTGCCCTTTTACCAACTGCTTCCCGTTTCCCCCACCCCCAAGGCCCTGGCAACCATCATTCTACTCTTTGTTTCTATGAATTCGCCTTTTGCTTTCTTTCTTTTTTAATGTTGAATATTATTCCATTTTGTAAATATATATTATATTTTATTTGTCTATTCATCCATCAACAGACACTTAGGTAGTTTCCATATTTTGACAATTGTGAATGATGCTGCAATGACAATGGGAGTAAAGAAATCTCTTCAAGATAATGATTCCATTTCTTTCAGGTATATACCCAGAAATAGAATTGCTAGATTATATGGTAGTTCTCTTTTTAATTCTTGAGGAACCTCCATACTGCTTATCATATGGCTGTACCAATGTACATTCCCACCAACAGTGCATGAGGGTTCCTTTTTCTCCACATCCTTGCCAGCATTTATGATCACTTCTCTTTTTGATAACAAACATCATAACAGGGATGAGCTGATACCTCATTGTAGTTTTGATCTACACTTTCCTGATGATTAGTGATTTTGAGTACTTTCTCATGTACGTGTTGGCCATTTGGGTTTTTTAATTTCTTTTCCTTTAATCAAACCATTTTACTGAGGGGCTTGGCAGAGAGGTCAAAGGGCTGGGAGATTCAACATCTTTGGTCCGACCAGGATCTCCCCAGCTTCACAGTTGACAAAAACCCTGTTGGTTATTTATATGTCTTCTTTGGAAAAATACCTATTCAGGTCTATGTCCATTTTTAAATTGAATTATTTGTGTTTTTGCTATTGAATTGTATGAGTTCCTTGTATATTTTGGATTTAATCTCCTATCAGGTATGTGGTTTGCAAATATTTTCTCCCATTCTATAGGTTGCCTTTTCATTTTGTTAATAGTTTCCCTTTGCTGGGCATAAGCGTTTTTGTTTAATCTAGTCCCACTTATTCATTTCTGCTCTTGTTGCCTTTGATTTTGGCATCAGATCCAAAAAATCATTGCCAAGACCAGTGTCAATTTTTCCCTACGTTTTCTTCCAGGAATTTTACAATTTCAGGTCTTACATGCAAGTCTTTAATCCATTTTGACCTGGTTTTTGTGTATATTGTAAGATAGGGGTCTAATTGCATTCTTTTGCATGTGGATATCCAGATTTCCCAACACCATTTAGTAAAGAGACTATCCTTTCCCCACTGTATATTTGTGGTGCCTTTGTTGAAAATTAACAGACCATAATGTGTGGGTTTATTTTAGGGCTCTCTATTCTCTTCCACTTATCCATGTGTCTGTTTTATGCCAATATTATACCATTTGATTATGATAGCTTTGCATCATAATTTGAAATCAGGAAGTGCAATGTCTCCAGCTTTGTTCTTCTTTCTCAAGATTGCTTTCACTATTTGGGGTCTTTTGTGATTCCATACAAATTTTATACTCTGGAATATTTAATTATGCCCCATGATCCAGGAAAGTAGGTTGCTCATGTATGGCTCTAACATATACTGCACGACATTTTCAATGCATTTTTCTAACCAAGATTGCCAAATACGTACATGTGCCTGATCTTGCAAAGAAGTAAAATCACGTATCATAACCACATTCTCACAACTTCCTAGTTTTCTCTTGTTAGAGTTGACTGCAGAGCCATCTCTTCAAAATACCGTTTACTGGGCATATTTTATAGGGAGAAATGTCAGAGTTCCTCCAGTTTTTGGTGTTGCCTCCTGCCCCAGAATTCCTGAATTCCATCAGCACCTCAACCCTTTCTCAACACGGCAAGAATAGATAAAATTACTGTTTAGCAACATAGAATCACAAACTAACATCTATTAAACCTTCTACTTCCCATCTTCTAGTTTGAAATATTTCCAGAAAGTGAGAAACGCTTAGACCAAAGAAAAGTGAGAAAGAATTTCATCCTTGCATATTTAATTAAAATGTGGTTTCTGTAATTCTATAGCAAGATATACAATATTTTTAAATAAATAAATTTTATAATTTGATTTTAACATTAATATTGTTTTGGTGAACAGCACAAGACAGACAGATCGTAGGTTGTTAGTGTTGAGATGACCAATGAACCTTGGAGCTGACCTAACTGTGGAGATTTTGTTATGTGAAATGTCCTGGTTGATTAGGCCACTTTCAATTGTGTTTTCTGTTACTTTAAGCTGAAAACATCCTAGAAAATGCAGAGGGATTATCTCATTCATGCCTTTTTTATAGGGCTTCAGTAAACTGAAAAAATAGGAAAGACAAAGGTGGGCAACTAGGAAAGATATCAGGAATCTTTGTGAAAAGGACTAGTTCGGGGAATTCGGAGGATTGCTGGTTCTAATGATCCCCAGTTTCACAATTTGGCCTAGGATTAGTCTTATTATAAATTTCTGATGTTGCAGTGAATTAATAGATGTTAATGGACTGCAAACATCTGTTCCTCCAACAAGGTGATATTTTACCCTTTTTTCACTGCTGAAAGATAGGATTGCTGTCATTGTCACCATCCTCAAAGTCATATCATAGAGAATTGATAAACAGCTAACATTTTGTTACTGTTAAAAGCTGGAAATTTAAAGCATTAATAGATTTTCTTCAAGATGTTCCAGGTAATAGGTAAATCCAGAACTAAAATACATCTGATTTTTAAAGACTCTAGAGCCTTGATTCTACCTAATACTAGACAGAAGATTTCACTGGACACATATAACCTTCTCAATGAGAAAGAAAAAAATATTTCTTTTACTCCAAACAAGCTATTGTGGTTTCCTAGAATTGCAGTGGAATCAGCGGTTCATAAAATTACAATACATATACATGTGCCTATATTTATATACATGCATGCATATGTGTACATATATATATATGAAAACATATAAATATATCTGAAAAAATATAAATACCTCTTTTCTTTTTCTTTCTTTAGATTGGCACCTGAGCTAACATCTGTTGCCAATATTCTTTTTTTTTTTCTTCTTTTCGTTCTCCTGAAAGCCCTGAGTACATAGTTGTATATTCTAATTGTAGGTCCTTCTGGCTCTGCTGTCTGGGACGCTGCCTCAGCGTGGCCTGATGAGTGGTGTCCCTGCCCAGGATCCGAACCAGCAAAACCCTGGGCTGCCGAAACAGAGCGTGTGAACTTAACAACTCGGCCACAGGGCCTGCCCCTAAATACCACTTAAACTACATTTATTCAAAATAAACCTTATTAGAATTTTCTATATCTATATGTGAAATTAAATTTCTTTAAAAATAAATACACACTCAGAAATGATCTTATCCCTAGTTAATACAAATCAGCAAGTTTACTTACACGGCATATAGATGAGCAAATGAAATGATTTCGGATTAAAAATAACCAGCTCAAAGATCAGAAGGGCCTATTTGGGATTCAGTGATCTGACCTGTCCATCTAGACAAAGTTAACTTTTCATTTCATTTGGTTGAGTTTCTCTTTGTATAGCATGGCAGTCACAGGTGGTTTTTTTCCTGTAAGAGTGACCATCGTCCCCTCTTTTACTGACAACCCCTTCCTCCCCAGAATTGTGTTGCTATCTACTTTAGATCGTGTAACAAAAAAAAAAAAAATGAAGCTAAAATGTTCTTTAAATGTGTTAAAATTTAAGGAGTTCAAATGAGACTATTCAAGAGAGTCAATATGAATGGCTTGTCAATCCCTCCATCATTTGTTAATAGGTATTGTGCTCCGATGTTCAAATTTGCCAGGTCGGTGTTCCAAATGCTGATTGGAAATATCATCTAATGTGCATTGTAGGCAGTCAAGTCACACTTCAATTTCTGCACAGGTTTTACATTTTAGTTCCTGCTCATAATCTAAATAAACATAGCATTTCTCAGCTTAAATTTATTTCAGGCATGCTCTCTCCAAAGGATTTAAAAATTAAAATGCCTCCATGGCAAAATGGGAATGTTTATCCATTTAAGATGCTTAGAAAATACAAGGAGTAATCATCCTTCTTTTCTGTGCAATACAGTTTTTGAATAACAGAGAAGATCATTTTGGACTATATTTAACAAGTAGCTTGTTTCAGCTTCGATATTAGCTTGATTTACCATCTGCAGAATTACCAATAACATGATGCATTTATTACCCGTAAAAGCTATTAGCAGGTCATTTTGTTCAGTTCATCATATGTGTCTTGAGACACAATCTGGCGTCTAACAGATTTTCATACATTGATGTCGCAGAGAATCAGACTGTTCTTTAATTGATTGTTTCTTGCTAGACTCCTTTTGATTAAAACAGGTTATGCTATTTGCTTTTAGTTCCACATTTCTCCACTTCAAAGTCTCACCACAGAAAGCAGAAATTATTCTCATTTCTCTGGGTTCTTTTAATTCAAAGCGAATGTATATATTTAAAAGTCTGCCATAATCAAGGGCTTTAAAAATGGGTTCAGTTTTTCCAATCTGTGACTCCCTCAACAAGAATGCAATCCTCACTATGCCTTTAAAAAACAGATTTATCTTTTCCTGCCAAGTCATCGAATTTTGAACCTCAGAACCTCGAGTGAGTACAGATCACAGGGACCAGAAGGAACAGGAAGGGCTCCCTCAAAGCGCCATTTCCCTCACAATTTGCACAGCCCCAGACAAGCAAAGCTGAATCGTGGTGATAGTGTTGTATCCTTCTCCAGAGGGAAAAGAAGAAAGGGTCTTTTGCTAAACTGGTTTCAGAAGGCCTAACTCATATTGTTCCTTTAAGCGAAGAGATTGGTAAGCTCCTGAGACACCCCTCACTCCTCCCCCCAAAAAGAAAACTCTAAAAGCTATGTGAACTCTGGGGGGATGAGGTCGGTGGTTCTGTCTCAGGCCCTCTACTTGCATTCCCCACACAGTTAACACCATAAAAATGAAAGGGGTGCAATCAGATCAGTCCTCGTCAATAGGAATGAGTAGCAGCTTGCAGGCTCAAAACAAGAGGCTAATTCAGCATTCAAAAGGTTTTTGTTTGCCTAATGTCAGAAACAAACATAAAACTTTCTATCATGTGACATCCATGACACTAAGAGAGAGCCGTCACCCTTCCCTTAGGCTTCTGTCTGCCACAGACAAAAGCCATCAATAGCTCCTTTGTATTCTACCTCAGCTTTCTGTCTTCATTGATGAGTCAGCCAATCATTGCCAGTTGTCATCTGTTCTTTCCAGGTGAAATTTCCAAGTTCCCAGTCACAGACTCCCATGTCCCAGGATGCACTAGTTCACATAACAATATCGTGACTAGTAGTATTTTTACCGGATCAAAAATATCAGGAAACAGAAATATTTTTAAATCTTATTTGAACATCATCTAGCGCTTTATTTGTTGTTTAGACAACATTGTGTAAAATACTTGCTATTTTATTTATTTATTAGGGGCAATCAGAAATATCTGTAAGTATACCAAACTTATTTTGTCCTTTCAGCACCAATTAACTCCTTAAAATGTACATTAATTTATACAAAAAGTAGCTGCCTGGGGATTCTAAAAGACTTCTAGTGATTTAAACTTCAAAGTTACTATTCAGAACCAGTGAGTCATTGAGGAAAATTATGTAAGTTATGTCTTTAGAAATTACTTTTACTCTAGAATTTATTTAAAATCAAGTTGTGCCTATCATTTAAAATATTGCACTAAATTTAATAGAAAATCTCTTGGTGGATGTTTAGTGTAAATTGGAAAGCTTAAATGGCTTAAAAATAGCATTGAAACGTTATATAGACACATGAGGCAGTTATGTTTAAATGATGGGAGTTTAATGGTCTTTTCAAACATTAACCCTACACTCTGACGGTGAGAAATGCCTTCATCTTACTCTAAAAATGGATAAAAATAAACATTTAGATTTAGTAAATCTGATGATTTGTTTAGCATTTTCTTACCTATTTGTAATACTTTTGAAATTCAATGAGGTGAATTTTTATGGCTCAGAGGTCATTAGCTACCATGGAACCTTCAAACACATAATAAATAGTATGCATTTGGGACAACTTACTGAGGTATAGTCCTTTATCTTTTCACAATATGCCCCACTCCAAATGAGTATGAAATCAAAGATTGGCAACAGCAACACTATTATATTTGATGGAATACTTTTAAAAATTAACTCTAACAAGTACTATTTGTTAGTCAACTCCTGAGGAGTTGACTGTTCATGAAATATACCTATGTCAAATATACCTATTCATGAAAATATACCTATGTCAAAGACAATAGAAATGGCTAAAATTACCATTATTTGATATAGAATGTGAAATGTCACATTTTTCAATGAATCCATTATGGAGTGTCATATTACAGGCATGTTTGCTTTCAGCAAGAGATGTATAAAACTGTTTGTATTTAATACAAATGTGGGCAGCTAACTGAATGGGTTTAAAGAGAAATATGTTTTTTAAAAAGTGTTAAGCTTCTCTAGAAGAACATATGAACTTCTGCCAGAATCCCTTTGAGAGAGAGGGGGGAAAAAATGAAAGCAACATTCTTTGAAGTACTCTTCAATGTTATCTGGTCTAATCCGAACTGCAAAGTTATAAAATCTGTAGATTTCATTCACCAGCACTGTACCAGTCACTCATGTTGATAAGAAGGATTGGCGAAATGTATTAAAATATCAGTTGTATCCTGAATTGTTCCCTCTGCCATGGGAAGTAACAGATTCTTTTATTATTATTAATAACTTCTTGAACAGAATTTCTGTAGAGGTACTTGTAGATACGATATGAAAGGTAATGCACTGTAGTTTTATTCCATTCTATGGCTTCCTTAGTAGTGAAAAGTGAGATCAAATAAGTTGTCTTAAATCCTTACTAACTTTACTTTGGATAGGCCTCTATCTCCAGCTTTGGTGGGATTTTCTATCATAAATAGTTTCTAGAGATTTTAGCATTATTTGATAGAGTGGATATTATTATTCTCACTTACGTATGAAGAAACTGACGCTAGAGGATGCAGTTATTTCTTTCCCTTTTTTTCATTAAAAAAAGACAAACCTCTTCCTTCTTGCACTAGTTTGCTTTATTCTCATAGTGAGAATCAAAGTCTATTCCATTTTACGAATACAGGTGATTGGTTTAGTGGATGGGTAAGACTTAGCATGATTTCTTACTTCTGTTCTTTGGAACTGATGTTTTTTTAGGAGAAAAATGAGGCAAACCTCCCTCTTTCTCTTAACTACCTGCTTACACTTCTTTTCCTTCCATTCTGTATTCTATGCTATGAAAGGATACCTTGGGAATGCAAACCTCTCCACACCAACCATCGTGATAGCACCTGGAGGTAAATTGGCCCAATTGATGCCTCAATTGCCCTAGAATGGTGAAAGGAAAACAACACTGAGCAGGGGATAAAAAGACATGGGAACTGCTTTCCAACAGCAAGGGTCCAAGTAAATGTAAGCCTGATGGTCCAATTACGCGTAACCTCATTATTAATTGAATGCGTGAATATGACACACACACTTCTACAATCTTTGATTTGAAACATATTATCCCATCTCGCAGATGATGAAATGAGGCCCACAGAAGTTAAGAAGATGAGAGCTGAGATTTGAACTGGGCTCCAGAGCCTTACTGTTGACTGTTGTGCCCAGTCCCACATCCCCCATCTGCATAATGAAGGTGTTAGGCATACTCTTGAATTTCCCTCTTTTTCTTGCATTCTGTGACTAATTCAGTCTTTTTCCACTCTGAATTAAAGTTTCACTTGTTCATCTCATCATATTATTTCTTATTTATTCACTTTAATTTGGCCTCCGGATAAACAATCACACTTGATCAAGACTTGAGATAGCTGTCGACTTCTATCTCTTTTCCTCTCTGTCTGTCTCTATATACATGTACATAACATAACCACTGAGAATGATAATCAGTTGTGTGTGTATGACCATATATTTGTGTATATACACACATACAGTTCATTCTTATTCTTCACAGTATTGTTTATAAAGCCATTGCAAAGTTGAATTAATTATTGCTCCTAATAGAAATACAGGGTTAGGTTCCTTGAAGCCTCTAGTTACAAAATTTTTGTCAAAAGATCAATGCATAACCTTGTTTTATGTGTGTTACTCTTTGAAGACACCTTATTTAGTATAGATTGTTTATTCATTAATAAAGAACTCGTGGCCAACAGCATTATAACTCATGCTCGTATGAAGCTTGTATAAAACACATATTTTCTCTGTAGGGCACATCAGCGTTCTTGCTCTTAGGAACACTAGACAGCATTCCAGCACCATGCATGTGGACCATTGTAAATAGTTAATCACCAAGAAAAGCACAAAAATGCAAAAACACAGCACTAAATATACCGAAAAGAGGTACTAGTTTACTGAGGAGAGCTGAAACGAGAAGGCAGAGCATCACCCTATTTAGCCTCATCTAGGAATGTGAGTATCCAGTGACTCAGATTTTTCACTGCTCTGCACATGGGCATGTCCTCAAACGATCGTGAAAGTACCTAGAGTATTGATTTGGGGTTACAAATAAATTTTAATGAATAGGCAAATTCGCAAGTACAGAACCCATGATTAATGAGGAAGGATTGTGTGTGTGTGTGTGTGCGCGCGTGTGTATGTCCTCATCTCTGATTGGCCTCTCTCCTTTCCTACTTCTTCGTTGTCCTCTTTTTATCTTCTCTAGGTAAAAATAAATAAGTAAACCATAAAAATTTCCTTTTTACCTTGTTTCTGCAATCCTTATTTTCTTCATCTTTTTCAGAAACTTTCGGGCTGCTCTACACACACACACACGCACATAATCTTTGATTCCAAATCAATTCAGCATACATCTATGCTTTCAACAATGTTGTGGCTGATTACAAAGTATAATTGTTTTATATAACATGATGTCTGCTTGACAAATGGTCTTTAAAATGTACCTAATATCTCAACAGAGAATCAAAGGCAGGCCCGGGAATTCTTACTTTTTCTTTTCTTTCCCTGACCTTTATATCACCTCTTCCTATACAGGGACGAGAATGTCTATATTCTTGATTTTTTTAAAGCTTCAAATTACTTGCATTTAATTTAGCAATCTGTTCTTCGTTGGAGACTAGTTGAATTTACAAAAGCAATTACACCAGTTTCCTGTGACTTTGAAGGATATATATAGTTGTGTTAATTAAGTAGAAGAAGAGAATGTGGATTGCTGGTGATTTTCCAGTGGAAAAAAACAATTGTCATCATCTGTGCAGCATTAATTGCTACATAGGGTAGGAGATTAATATTTTTAACATTTTAAGTGGTTTTGCATAAATGTTAGCAATAAGCAAGCCATTTCATGTCTTATTGGTTTTCATTTTTAATAATATTGGAATGTTAGCCTTCCCATAAAGGGAAGATTGCAACAAAACTGAAATAGTGTTTCAACCTTGCTAGTTATGTACAAACTGACCCCATGTACCCCCTTTGGGGAACACTCAAAGACAATGGTACTGTTGAAGATATAAAAAGAGGAGAAGGTAATTTATTTTTAATTTTTCTTACATTTGTGAATTTAGTACCTTGAGAGGCAAACAGCACTGGCCAAGGACTCTGAGGAATAGACACTACAAATACTTCTTATATCTTTTCTTTTATTATGTTAGATTTGGCCTTTTTAAAAAACTTATCATTAAGTTGGTAAAATTGCGCTGAAATATAAATTGTTATATTTACTTGTGCGAAGAGACAACTCAACCAGATTTTTGGCTATTATTTAAAATGGAGAAAGAGTCTGAAAATGTAGATCATGATTCATTCATTCAACAATGATCGCTGAGCTCCTGGGGTGTAGCAGGCCCTGTTCTAGAACTGGGAATACATAGTAAACAAGACAAATGGAGCTCCTTCTCTCTTGAAGGTTACATTCCATGGGCTTAGGGGTGGTTGCCGCAGGACGGAGTATAAAGAAATAAGTACAGTATTTTCAGATAATGCTGGGAAGAAAATAAAACAGGGTGGCAATTTAGAGAGTGTTTAGACAGTGAGGTCCAGGAAGGCCTCTCTGAGAAGGTGGCATTTATGCTGCTAGCTGAATGAAGAGAAGGAGCAAGCTGGTAAAAGATATTGAGGGAACATTTCCATACAGCGGGAGCAGCAGATTCCTGGGTCTGCTGTGGGTTTGGACTTTGACTGTGAGAAACAGAAAGAGTAGCCTGGCTGGAATGGAGCAAGGAGGGAGGTGAGATGAGGCTAGAAAGGCCAAAGTCAGATCACGGAGGACCTTGCATGCCATGGAGAAGACACTGGATCTTACTCTAAGTATAATGGGAAGCTATGTAAGCGGGGGAAGGGCATAATCTGATATTCATTCATAAGATGAAATTGATCTGCGAGGAGAACAGACGGGAGAAGGTGTGTGGGAGAAGAGTGGGCAGGGGAGTTGGTAAAATCTTATTCATTATTTTAAGCTCAAGTCAAAGAGAAGCAGAGACTTTTGTTTCTTCTCCTATGCTCCCAGAGTAATTTTATTTTTTAATTGCACTTCCATTAGGGGTGAACACAGGTTTATCTCTCCTGCATCGAGCTGAGGAAAAACTGGACAATGGTTCAATGCCCTTGTTTCTAGCACAGATTGCAGAGCATCGCTGATGCTCAGTCAGCACTCGCTGAATTGAAGTGAATCAAATGAAGACAATGACCCACATCGGTCTGAATTTATTGAATACAGCAGGTTCTTAATACTAAGACAATAGGTAACTAACCAATGGTTGAAAAGAAAGAGAAATCTCTCCAGCCATAGAAGAAATTTCCTAATAGTATTGAAAACCACCTAATTGTTATCTTAAATGCCAAATGAAATCTTGGACATATTGTGGAGAAACCCCAGATTCTCTAATTTGTAGTCATATTAAGTATTAGTTTGAAGTAAACTATTTCTCAGTCTGTATTTGGGTAATGTGGGCACCTGTTTCTTGAACCACATATCTGTAAATGTTAAGGTTCCCCCATCATTGGCTTTCATTTTAAAAAATGTTCTAATTTTTTTTTCATCACAAGGAAATTTTGTTCATCAAATCTAAAGAACTCGTTTTGTGCAAGCTGGGTTTCATCATTTTGGTATTTTAGGGACCGTCATCAACAAACAGATATTAGTTTCTACTCCCTAAACCTGAATTTATGAATTCCTTCCATAAGCTATGAAATGAAAAATTCAGAAGTCCAAGTGTTAGAAGTCATTCAGGAGTTTTTCAGCAAAGACCTCTTTAATCTTTTTCTGAAAATATTTTTTAATAAAAATTGTCTATTGCTGCTCTGATTTCTCACTGATAGAACTTCTGTTGTTTCTAAAGACCAGGGAGTTGAAATCCCCTTCTTGGTAGGAACACGCACAATCAAAGGTTCTGACGTGGCCAAGTTCCGCGGAATGACCTGAAGTCTGCTTCCAAGAGGCGAGGTGGACCGACCCCCTCTTTGAAAACCTAATTAAATTGATAGTGATGACATCTAATTATAACTTTTTCCCTTCTTTGGAGCACTAAAAAGCATGCTTCCTTCATTCTCTAACAGAAATACTACCAAGTATATTGTGTGCATGATTTCTCCAGCCTGAAATTAAAAATACGTGCATTTTGTAAAATATTTCTTGTTTACATTCCTTTCTTTGTTGTGTTTGTAATGAATCAGTCAGGTTCTCAAAGGACTGTACTATAGAAACCCCACGATCAGTTTATCCACCTCATCACTTCCCAGTGAAGGAAAAATTATCTTAAGAAAAATGACCAAGAGCCCTCTTCCCCAAATCAGTCTTCTATTTAGGGTTTCTCCAACCAAGGTCTTTGGGGAGGGAAGTATAGTATATAAGATATGACATGTGCTCTCATGAAGGGCAATTTGTTTTACAAATATCTCCTCTTAACATGCTTGCTTTTAAGTTACCTGATAAAAACTCAGCATTATACTGTTAACTTGAAATTGTAGATGGCTTACAGAAACTTCAGCGTATCTTCCCTGTGGAAATATCTTGAGCATCAATAACACAATTTTCATCCTGAAGCTGCTTATTGACTATAGTTGGGCTATATTATCTTCATATCTATTTCTTATCAAGGTTATAAGGAGGGAGGTGGAGCTTTTTTAATGTTAATTAGTGCTACATATAAGGAAATGAACAATAGACTTAGCAAATAGGTCACTTTTTTTTTTGCCTCTGAGGAAAGATGAGCTGATACAGTTTCTAGGGAATTCTAATGCTGATGTTGTGAAGTTCCTCTATTTGTTAGTGCAAAACCTAAGAGGAATCAAAAAGAAACTTTCTCATTTTGCATTTAGGGAATACACAGCACTAGAAGCAGAATCAGATTAAGTAGGATATTTAAAGAATAATTAATTCTGTAGTTAAGGAATATAAAGTATTCTCAAGTTCATGATACTGTTATGTGCTAATTAACACAGTCCTTGTGGCCAGTGACAACTTCAGAATTTTTGTGCAGAGGGCTTTTGAAGCTGCATTTAAATAGCAAGCAATATGCCTTTTAGTAGGCTAATTTAGAGCTGGCTGGTAAGTGGAGGCGGGTGGGTATATTAATCAGGGTTCTCCAGAGAAACAGATTAAATAGGTGATGTATATGTATGTATTCAATAGGAGACATATATGTGTATACATGTACATAGAGAGAGATGTATGTATATATAAATGTATGTACACTTACGTGTGCATGGAAGGAGATTTATTATAAAAAATTGGCTTATGTGATTATAGAAGCTGAGAAGTCTCAAGACCTGCAGTTGGCAGGCTGGAGACCCAGGAGAGCTGATGGCATAGTTTGAGTCTGAGTCAAAAGGCCCGAGAAGCAGAAGAGTGACAGTGTAAGTTCCAGTTTAAGCCTGAGTCAGAGTCTGAGCCTGAACGTAGGAGAAGAACAATGTCCCAACCTGAAGACAGCCAGAGAGAGTGAATTCTCCCTCTCTAGCCTTTTTGTTCTATTCAGGCCTTCAAAAGTTTGGGCGAGGCCTACTCACATTAAGGAGGGCAATTTGCTTTACTCAGACTGTTGATTCAAATGTTGTTATCAGCCCGAAAAACCCTTACAGACACATGAAGAATAAGGTTTAACCAAATACCAGGGTACTCTGTGGCCCAGTTAAATTGACACATCAAATTAACCATCACAGTGGGATCTGATGAAAATAATGCCCAGTTGGTCTTCTCATGACTGTGACAAGTCAAATCACCTAATCTCTTGGTCTCATGGTCTTTTCATCTGTAGAATGGAGATAATGCAGTAAACCCTGTCACAACAGTGTAAATGGGATCCAGGAAAATCAACCATGGAAACTTCAGAGCTATGTTATCACCAAGTTTACAAAGTGACTACTGAGCAAAGCAGCTAACTGACTGGGAATTCCTGGGTCTGGGAACCTACTGCCAATCTTATTATATATGAATGTATGGTATCATGAAACTTTACTGTAAAAGTATTTGTTTCATAAAGTTATTTGACAGACTAAGTGGGATGATGCATGTAGAGCACATAACAGAATTGCCTGGCACACACACAAAAAAGTTAACACAAATTATTTCTCTTTCATTATCTCTCCTTCTCCTCCTCTTCCTCTTCCTTCTTCTTTTCTTCTTTTGATTCTCATTCTTCTACAACAATAACAAACGTCTAGCACTCTTGATTATGCAATCATTCTAGAAACACCTTATCACTTTGTTTTTCAGAATACCATATTCTCATCCATCTTTTACGTCTCTGACATTTCCTTTTCTGTCTCTTTAGAGTTCTTCTCTCCTTGACACTGTTATTCAGTTCATAAGATTCCTCAGGATCCCTTCTTGGTCTACTGCTAATCTTACTCTGTACACTGTCCCTAAGTGAGCTCTCAATGCTCCTGGTTTCAACTACCACCAACGTGCTGAGACTGCCAGCCAGTGTCCAAACCAAGACTCATTCCTTCGAGAAATCTAAAAGTGAACTAATTATCACCTGTTCAAACTTTAATTCTTTTATATACCTCTGTTCCTCTTTGCTAATTATCCGTCAAGTCCTGTTTGTTTTATCTCAATCTGTGCCTTCTCCTCTGCCATTGCTTTGGCTGCATTAAGGAAAATATCATTCCAAACTTTCAGAAGTTTATCTATTACTTTCTTCATCAATAGTCCCAGAAAGTTAAAAGATTAGCCAAAAAATAAGCCCCCAAATCATAATTCAACTCATGTATGTTTAATAAATGCACGCTTATGCAAATAAATTGGACAAGTTATATACTGTAATGATTTTCAAATAATGTCCTATAATTATTATAAGACTGTTATTTTGTGCATGCCCAAAAGTTAAGAAATGAATTTCTGCTTCATCTCCTAAGGACATCTCTAACAATTCAGTCTTTCACTCAGACTTAAAGCTTAAAGGCTGTAGAATGTAGTGCTTAATTAATTTTGATTCAATTCAATTCATTTCAAGAAATATTTATGAAATGTCTGTTCTGTGTAAGAACTAAGTTAGATCTTTTTATGAACATCATAATGATTATAGTATAGTGTCTACCCCAGAGGGGTGTACATTATGGTAGGGATATTTAGACAAGTGAACACATATCTATTGTCTAAAGCACAATAAGCTGAAAGCCATAGACTTGCTTTAAATAACATGTCACAGAGAATCAGAGGGAGCATTTTGAATCAGTAGGATCAGGAAGCACTCTGTAGAGGAGCTAGAATGAGTTCCTAAGAGCAAGACATATCACAGAAGATTCAATTTATTATTTTGATTTTGACTTTGGGTTACTATACATGGAAGCCATAGACAAAGTACATGTTAATTTTGTGTGGTAATAACAAACACACCAGATCTTATTCCTGTTTTTACACTTAATAGATTGTATGACTTGAGAAAGTAACTATCTCTAAGGTTCAGTATCCTAATTTTTAAAGTGATGAAAATATTATCTGCCTTTAGTGTCACTGTGATGACTCCAAATGAATATTCTTAGCACCCAGGAGACACAAGAGTTGGATGTAGGCGTTTTAGTGATTGGTTGAACAACAACACCTCAGATTATTTATTAATGGATTGGCTCCACTCTAAAAGAAAGTCTCCAGCAGTTTGCCACATTTGAGCTTATTTTGTTCTACACTTTTATTGTTATTTGGATTGAAGACAGAAATCCTGGTCTGGAAGTCTACAGATGGCAAAGGTGATTACTAGCAAATTGATTCTAAGAACTTTAGAATTGGAAAGAATCTTATAAGTCATCTTGTTCAGCACCCTCATTTTAGAACTAAGAAAACTGAGTTTATTAAAATGTGTTCGCTTTACTTACCATAAATTTTATGTGAGCCAACAACAAACCTTTATATTGTATTTCAGAAAATATTATGTATTAATTATAGGACGTGATTATCTCTACTCAGCAGTATCTACACCATCACAGGAAAACCGGGTACCACATTTTCTGAAGGAACTGACAAGGCCAAAACACCCCTCAGAGGCCATCACGATGAAACAGGGCCTAGAAAATTGTCATTGGCCCTGTTGAGAGGACTAAAGTTGCTCAGAGTGAAGAAAAAACATTCGTGTAGATATAACGCTTATTCTTATATATTGTTATGGCTATTGTGGCAAATCTTCCACATGGCCTCAGAAGAAAGTACTTGGACCTATGGGAAAATATTACAAAAGAAAGATTTTAAGTTCAAAGTAAATATAAATCTTCTAAACATTAGATTAGTCTAAAAATACCTGTCTTGTAAAATCATTGAATTAGACTGTCTGCTAGAATACTTTCCAATATCTTAGTAGCTTACGTTGCTCTGAATTTGCAAAATGGATAAGTATGGGATTAATTATGGCCAGTGCAAAAGGATTTAAATTATTTATTGTTCTCTGCTCTTACATTTTCAATATGATTTAACCAATGTAAATATGACTTATGAATTATCCTTAAAGAATTTGTTATCTCACAAATTTCTTTTAAAGCTCAAGTTGTATTTGAATTAGAATAACTTCGAAACAATCACAAGCTCTTCCTTTTTTCTTTTCAGATCTGAAGCATGTGTATTCTTTTATATTCCAGACTGAAATATCAAACTGTGGAAGGGGAAAAATAGCATCAAAAATGCTCCTTTCCAAATTAATATAATGAGAATTTTAGAAATTGTATGTCATTTGTATTTTGAAGAGAGAAATTATTTTACTTTGGTTACCAGTGAAAGAAAATGGACAGGAGATGTCCAGAAATAGTTTAAGTAGGAATCATCCTAGATACAAAATATAGTATGAGAAATTAAGATAAGTGAGGAAGACCAGATGGAGAATGTAGAAAGAAAGGAAAGTTATGGATAAAAATGGATGAATATTGACACTATTTTGGGGAGAAAATTGAAGAGTATTGACATTATTTTCCAATAATTGACAATCTCAGAGAGGCAGAAAATTTGAGTTCTGACATTAATAATATAAATTACAGAGCGACCATGGATAAGTGGATAAATATTTCTGAACATTTTCTTTATGTTTAAGGTGAGAGAAATGAAGTAACCCAGAGCTGTCTAGGATAAATAATTATCTCATAAATAATTATTGTTTAGGTATTTTATCAAGGAAAATATATATGTTTCACTTTATAATAATAATTTTGTGCAGAAAAGGGATTTTATTTTTAAAAAAGAAAGAAAAATCTAGGCTTTTCTATAAGTGCTTCCTTTTACTGTCAGGTCGGTTTGGCTGTCAGAGAATCTTTTGAGACATTATATCTCATATCAGAACTGTCTTGGAGAATAATTGTTTGCTTTGGGGTCTTATGGCAGTAATTCTAAAATCTCTGGAGGCAAGGTTATTTACAGAGTAAGGGACATTGCTAAAACCAAGACAGTATCTTCAAGTAACTTTTGGTAAGCACATCTAGTGTTTGCTGTAGAATGTGTAGTCAATCAACATTGAAAGCTGCCATTAAATTTCATACTTATAACTTTGAGAGTTAATTGCAATGAAGACAAGAAACAAAGAATATCTACAACAATAATGCCCTGAAGATATTGAACTTTTAACTTTATTTATACCTAGAAATCAGAACAGAAGTAAAAATGACATCTCTAGTACAGCACCTAGATCAAAACCAAGTACTCTTATGGGCTCAATAAATGTTTGTTGAATGAAATTCTCAATTGATCAATCATACCAAGAGTCAATAAATAGATCAATGTTAGTATAATAATAGAAAAATACTCTAATTGCTTGAGAATGGTGAACAGAGGGTTTGAAAATTTTTGTTTGGTAACCAAAAATGTATATTATTATCATCAGTTAAAAAAATGTACATTTTATCATCAGTAAAAAGCTGTAAGACAAAAGAAGCTTGTTACCACATAGAGAAACAAGTACTACCATGAGATGTTTACTGTGCAATGTTGAACTCAGTTTGAGACCATCAGAAAATCTTTTAAAGCAAAAGGAAATTGAAGATATATTCAACTTGGCTTACTGATAATTAGACAAATGCCAATCATCAGATTTCAAAACAAAAAAACAAACAAAACAAAACAAAACAAAATCAGTTTTGCCATATTTCAGTG
Organism: Equus quagga; assembly: GCF_021613505.1. Taxonomy (NCBI): domain Eukaryota; kingdom Metazoa; phylum Chordata; class Mammalia; order Perissodactyla; family Equidae; genus Equus; species Equus quagga. The sequence continues at coordinate 104,465,029 of NC_060270.1, read as the reverse complement.
CCCTTTATGCCCCATGTAAGAATAGGCAGAATCACAGATATGAGCAGATCCTCTATTAGTTAAATCAATAGACTGTAAAGCATTGTATGTATCAAAGAGAAACTGATTCTTTAGCTGTTGAAATTGATCTTATAAGGAGAATATATATTTTATCGACTAAATTCAAAGATGGCTAAATAAAAACAAAATAATAAACCTTTTGAATTTAGAGTTTGGCTCTACCCCGTCCCTACCTCATACAAGTCTCTGGACTTTTATTGCAGATGAACTAAACATAGCTCTCAAAGACGAAAGATATACAAAAGCACAATCTTTTAATATAAGCTTCTGTATTTACTAATGCAGGTGTAGCCACCTATTTTACAAGATACTTATTAATGAATGTAGAAGAGCAGGATAGAGTGATGAGAGTTTAATTTATTTTGGAAGTAATGGTTTGTACAGTAATTATCGAGAAGCAGCCACTTGTCAAATGGAATCAGTAACAAGTGCAGTTGGGAGAGGTTTTCTGGTACACAGGCATGGTGAAACGTTTTACTTTGCAATGAGAAGGGACTCCCTGACAGTAGTTTATTTTGCTTAAAAAAAGAAAATCTTATAAGCTGATTATATTTGAGAAACTATCTATACCAGGATGTTTGTGAAGATTGCTTTTATTCTAGTCTGTTTCCCTTTGTTTATGACAAAAATATAGAAGATCTCAATGATAGATATTATTTACTATTTTATCTTCATTCAATGTTTTACTCACCCTTATCCTTACAGAAGTTGACCTTGGCCGAGAAACACTGACTCAGGTGTGTGGGCAGGAAAGGTGGAGAGTCACAGAGTCCATGGGGCATATTTAGGGAGGCAGCACCTTGAGGGATAAGCCTAATGAAACCTCAAGCAGATTATCAAGGAGTACATAACTCCTCATGGCAGACAGTGAGAGGCATTCCAGAGAAATCCTGGGGATAAGTGATGAGGAAGGTTGGAATCCAGAAAGGAAATGTCTTGGAATAGTTACTGGCTAATTAGGGTGCTTGAGCATTTTATATAGGTAATTATGACCTCTTATTTGACAAGGAAAGAGCAAATAAGGATATCAATGGGAAATATAGTCTATACTAAATTCTTAGCTGTTAAGGAAAAGATTAAACAAAAAATGATACTTTATGTTCTACTCAGAAAATTAAAGGAAAAGAACGATTTGGCCTCATGATTGTTTGGGCCTCCACTAATATACTACTTTTGATAATTCTTCAAGCTTCACCAGGTTCTACATTTTTGGTCACATAAACTAGACTGAAATGACGAATGGGCAGTTAAGGAACTAACAAGTGGCTCAGGAAAATGATTGAATTCTTCCATCTAAAAAATTAATATAAGTTACATCCTTGTCACCTTGTCTATGTCACATTTGCACTCAAGTTAACATAGCTTAAGGAATTCATATGAACAGATCATAAACAGAAGACCTGATTTAACTGTACCCAGCTCTGGCTGCTGACATATCTAAATTAGTTGACTAAATATCAAGTTTTAGTTGTTATGTGATATAATATAATGCTCAGGGGATGTTTGGAACTCTCCTTTCACTCTCTTCCTTGGAAAATAATATTTTTAAACCTTTTTTTTTAAAAAAATGTCAGTTATAACTTCTACTTCTGACAAATACAGAGTAGCAGGAATCAGATTTACCCTTGCATCTGAAAGAACCAAAATATGGGTCAAAATATATAAAACAATAGTTTTCACCAAGGATGTTGATCACTGAGAGATAGGAAACAAACAAGGTAAACTATAAAACCACCCTAATCTGTTGTCTTGAAAGAATGTCCAGGCCATGGCACAGAGAGGAAGAATTCTAGAGGAGTCTAGTAGACTCGCTAAGTTGAGTGGAGCTGAGAGATCAGGGAGATGAAGGCATCTAGAATTTGTAGAACAGAATAATGAGGAGGAGAGAGATACACAGAGGGAGAATTCCTGGAGATCTGCACACTGTCTCCCTTGAGTTTTAAGCAGAATATTGATCAGTACATGCATATGAGGAAACTTCCTAAGTCTTGGAGAAAAAATATCTCAAAATTTTAGATTAAACAGTACCTATAGTTCTAGGACTAGTACCTTTTCCTTCCAGTAGACTGAAACACCTTGTAATTCAAGGACAATTGGTTTAAGAATTCAGAAAAGTCTTGCCTCAGTAGTGGAGAATAATTAACACTAGACTAAACACTGCTCTGGCCTGGCCTAACAAATCTTAAAAAGAAAGACTCCAAAAGACTAGTTTCCAAGCAATTGAACTGCACTGAAGAGCAAAGGTCAAGAATATTTATATACAATAATATCCAACACTCAAATAGATGACATTATCAATGTCTAGCATCCAGCAAAAAACTACCAGGCATGAAAAGAAGAAGGAGAACAAGATCCATGATGAGGAGAAAAATTAATGAAACAAAGAACACACCAAGGACTGGCACAGATGTTTGAACTAGCAGACAAGGACATTAAAACAGTTACTATGACAGTGTTTCATATGTTTAAAACATTAAGAGACATGAGACATTTTTAAGAAGATACTAGCAAAATTTTTGGACATTAACATTACAATGTCTCAGGTAAGAAAAAAACCCTAGTTAGGATTAATAGCAGATCAGACATTGTACAATCAAGTGATCTTAAAGGTATAGTAGTGGAAACTATTTGAAATTAAACAGAAAACTTTGAAAGAATTTCTAAAAATGGAAAGAATATCAGTGAGTTATGGCACTGATATTGCCACAATTTCAAGTAGCCTAATATGGAGTCCCCTAAACAGAGGGAGAGACAGATAGGCAGACAAACATATAGACAAAGAAAAAAAATATTTGAAGAAATGGTGGATGAAAGATTTGCAAATTTGATGAAAACTATAAAATCATAGATGGAAGAATGTTAACAAGGACAAGAAATACAAAGAAAACAATACTAAGGCACATAATAATCAACTTGCTCAAAACTGGTGATAAGGGGAAAAAAGTCTTAATAGCAGCCAGAGAAGGGAAAGCATGTTGTGTACAGAGGAACAAAGTTGAAGATGATATCAGATATTTCATCAGAAACAAGGCAAGCATGAAAATACCAGAGCATCATCTCTAAATACTAAAAGAAAATAGTCAACTCAGTATCTTATACCCAGCAAAAGTACTTTTAAAAAATAAAGATGAAATAAAGACTTCATCAGATATATGAAAGTTGAAGGAATTCATCTCCAGGAAAAGATCTACATTACAAGAAATGTTGAAGGAAGTTCTTCAGGCAAAAAGAAAATTACTCCACATGGAAATATGGCCCTACACAAAGGATTTGGTAAATTCATAAATACATAAGATTATTTTCTTATTATTTTTTAAATCTGTTTATATAATAATTGGCCTTTCAAACAAAAATAATAACAATGTAGTGCAGAGTTTATAACATAGGTAAAATAAAATGTATGATAGGAAAAGCATTAACTTGAGAGGGAAAAAATTCATGTATACTATGATAAAGTCCTTATCCTCTATGTGAAATTGCATATTATCATTTGAAAGTAAACTGTGGTAAGTTAAAGATGTGCTGCAAAAACTGAAACAACCACTAAAGTAACTCAATGGTTATAGCTAATGAGTCAACAAAGGAGATACAGTAGGGAAAATACTCGCTTAAGAAAGGCAGAAAAGAGAAGAAAGGAAGAAAAAATAATTGAGACACACAGAAAACCAATAACAAAGTAATAAATTTAACTTAACTGTATTAGTAATCACATTAAGTATAAATCATCTAAATACCCCAGCTAAAGGACAGAGATTATCAGATTAGATTACAAAACAAGACCCAAGTATATGCTGCTTAAAGAAACCTATATTAAATATAAAGGCTAACACATTAAGTGTAAGATGATGGAAAAATATATACCATGGTAACATTAATTTAAAAAAAGCTGGAGTGCTTTTCTTAATGTCAGATAACATATATTTCAGAGCAAGAGTATCATTAGGGATAAAAATTTAATTTCATAATGATAAAAGAGTCATACATAACAATACTAAATATTTACATAATTAATAACAGAACTTCAAAATATATAAAGCAAAAACAAAACTGATAGAATTTCAAGGAGAAATAGATGAATTCCTAATTATCATTGGAAGTTTAATAATTTTTTCTCAATAATTGATAGAACAAGTAAAGAGAAAATAAGTAAGGATAGGTAAAACTTCAGCAGCACAATAAAGCAACTTGATCTAATTGACATTTATAAAATACTCTATCCAACAACAGAATACACATTCCTTTCAAGTGCACACAGAACATGTACCAATTCTGGTCATAAAACAGTTCTTAATAAATTAAAAAGGATTCAAGTTATAAAAAGTTTGTTTTATGACTAGAATTAAATTATAGACCAATAACTGAAAAATCTCTGGAAAATATCCTAAATACTTGAAAATAACACACTTCTAAATAACCCATTAATCATAGTATAAATTGAGAGCAAAATTAAAAATTATTTTGAACTGAATAAAAATGAAAATACACATAAAAATTTATAAGATGCTACTAAAGCAAACTATAGGGAGAAATTTAGATCATGAAACTCCTATATTTAAAGAGAAAAAGGTCTCAAATCAGTAACCCCAGCTTAAGATGAAACCTCACAAACATAGCAAATGAAGAGTAAATTAAGCACAGTGAATGAAAATAAATGAAATAATAAAAGACCAGAGTGAAAATAAGTGAAAGAGAAAAAGAAACCAAACTAATAAAGAAAAGCAATGATGTAAAAAGCTATTTTTTGAAAAGATTAACACAATTGATAAGCCTTCAACCAGACTAATCAGAAAATTTGAAAAAAGACACAAATTATTAGGATCAGATTGAAAGAAATGATATCACTAAGTATTCTATTGATATTAAAAGAACAATAAGGGAATACTATTAACAATATATTATGCCAATAAACTTGACAACTTAGATAAAATGGACAAATTGTTTGAAAGAAATAAATTACAAAACTCATTCAAGAAGAAATAAATAACATTAATTGCCCTATATCTATTAAAGAAAATGACTTTGTAATTAAAACTTTCCTATAAAGCAAACTCTAGGCCCAGATGGCTGGTGAATTCTACTAAATACATAAGAAATAAAAAACTACCACTTTTACACAAACTCTTCCAGAAAATTAAAAATAAAAGAATATGCACAACTCATTCTATGAGGCCATCATTACCCTGACACAAAAACCAGACAAACACATTACAACGAAAGAAAATTCCAGGTTAGTGTCAATTTATGTAGCACACAAATATAAACAAAATGAGCGATTCTTTAAAAATTTTAGCAAGTGCAATCCAACAGTATGCAAACATGGCAATACATCATGACTGATTGGTGTTTCTCCCAAAAAGGCATATTGGCTTAACATTTTTAGAAATTTTAAAAGCATTTTTAGAAATTAGATGATTAGATGTGAAATGAAATTTTTGTTGGCATAGGAAGAATGTATCTATCATATTAACAAAGTAAAAAAAACATATGACAGCCTCAATACATATAGAAAAAGCACCGGACAAAGTCCAATATCCATTTTTGATAAAATCTCCCAACAATCTAGGAATAAAAGGGAACTTTGTCTACTTGGTAAAGCTTATCTATCAAAAATCTACAGATAACATCATACTTAATAGAGAAAGACTAAATGAGTTTTTCTTGAGATTATTAGGAACAAGCAAGAACATCCTCCAGCATTTTCCTTGAGTTTCTAACCAGTGACATCAGGCAAAAATAAATCATAGACATCCAGATTGGGAAGAAAGAAATAAAGTAGTCTTTATTTAAGTAACATAACCATCCGTGTACATAATACACTGAAACTAAAAACAAAAACAAAATACTAGAACCATTTAAGCAAGTTTAAGATTCCAGGATACAAGACCAATAAACAAAGTTACATTTCTATACGCTAGCAAAGAACCTTTGGAAATTTAAGATTTTAAAAAGCAATGCCATTAACCAAAGCATCAAAAATATGAAATAGTGATAAATCTTATCAAAGACATGAAATAAAATATCAGTACACTGAAAACTAAATTAAAGAAGGTCCAAGTAAATGGAGAGATATCCTGTGTTCTTGAGTTACAAGATTCAATATTCTTAATCTGTAAATTCTCCTGAAATTGACCTATAAATTAAATGCAATCCCATTAAAGATCCCAGGTGAAGTTTTTGTAGAAATTGATAAACTGATTCTAAAATTGATTCTTTTTTCTTGAGAAAGAGGAACAAAGTTGTTGGACTACACTTCCTAATTTCAAAAATTAATATAAAACTACATTAATCAAGATAATGTCTGATAATGTGTATTGGCACAAATAAAGAGATACTAATCAATGGAACAGAATAGAGTGTCCAGAATTATATCAACAAATATATGGAGAACTGAATTTTGACAACAATTCAAAAGCAATACCATGGAAAAAGCACAGTCTTTTCCAACAACAGTGCTGGAAAAATTGCATATCCATATGTTAAAAAAAACTTCAATTTATACTTCACAAAATATACAAAAATTAAATCTAAATGGATCATATACCTAAATGGAAAATCTAAAATGACAAAGAATTTAAAAGGCAACATAGGACAAAATCTCACAGCCTTGGAATTAAGCAAAGATTTCTTAGATATGATACCACAGAATAATCTATAACAGGAAATCTTATTAAACTTGTCTCCATTAAAATGTAAAAATTTTTAATTTTAAAATTCATTCATTAAAAATTTTAAGTTCAATAAAGTATTTAAAATCTGCTTTTTGAGGATCATATTAAGAGAATAAAACCACAGACTGGGAGAAAATATTTAAAAATCATATACCTGATAAAGAACTTGTACCTAGAATATATAAAGATCTCTTAAAGTTTGATAATATGGACATGAAGTATCTAATTTGAAAAGCAGGCAAAATATTTGAAAACATATTTCACTAAGGAAGATATATTGATGGCAAATAAACACATGAAATGTTACTCAACATCATGAATCATTAAGGAAATGCAAATTAAAACTACAATTGTATGCCACTGTACACCTGTTGATATGGCTAAAATTTAAAAGCTTGACCACATCAAGGGCTGTCCAGGTTATGAAGCAACTGGAACTCACAATTCTGGTACAACCACTTTGAAAAACAGTCCGGCAGTTTCTTAAAAAAGACAGACATCTACCTATTACACCATAAGATTTAGGCATTCCACTCCTAGTTATTGACAGGAAAGCATATGCCCATACAAAGAAATGCACACAAATAGCCACAGAAGTATTATTTGCAATGGCCCGAACTGGAAATATCAAAATGTCCATCAACAGGTGAATGGATAAAATAATTATGGTATGCTCAAACAATAGAACACTACTCAGCAATAAAAAGGGAAGAACTGCTGACACGTTCAACAGCGTGTTAGATCACCAAAATAATTATGCTGAGTGAAAGACAGACTGCTGAGGCCATACTGTATGACTCTGTCTATATAAAACTCCAGAAAATCCAAACTAATCTGTGATAGAAATCAGATCAGTGGCTTTTGGAAGACAAATTTGGGAGCAGGATACATGGGAATGAGAGGGGTGGGATTGCAAAGGGTCAGGAGGAAACCCTCAGAGGCAGTGGATATGTTCCCTGCCTGGATTGTGGAGATGGTTTCATGGGTAATAGACATGTCAAAACTTATTAAATTTTCCACTTTAAATGTGTGCTGTTTGTGTGTGCCAATTATACGTCAATAAAACTCTTTTTTTAAAGCACTACCTGTTGGCAAATCACTGTTATGCCTGCTGTAATTTGGAAAATCCTTTATTTGGTTATCTATTACTAGTCGTAGTTGGCTGACCACTGTCTGATTTCATCCTTCATACTTACCAAAATTTAACTTGCAATTGCATTTGACCTCTACCTGTTATTTGTTTATCTTTTCCCAGAAAATTGTCTATGTCGGGAAAATTGTCATAATCTGGTCCTCAAGCCATAATGCCCCTTCAGGCAATTTAACTTTTAATATCTTTCCCTTATTTCCTTCCTATAGGACGAAGACAGGTTATATGACCCTCTCTCACTCAGCTTACAGATCTCTCAGGTTATAAATCAGTTTCAATCCATGTTAAATAAAACAGATATATTAGGGTTCAATGGAGAAAACACATAGAAAATGAAAGTTTAATAATGCTCACTAAACATTAGAGTCCTAGAAAGGTCTGCCACTGGTATGTCCTAACTTGGTTATAAGATTTTGAATATTATTTGTTTCATGATGTGGTTAAAACCAATCTCTTCAGACTGTATTTATCTACCTTCTTCTAGCAGACCTGGTTGTGAAGCATTCCCAGTAGAGAAAGTGATTTGTCTTCTGGTCTGCATCTATAGAGATTTCTAAGATTTCTATTCATCCTACCAAGAGTCAAAGGAGAAATAGCAACTCCCTTAGTGCTCATCAGAAGCATTGATGTTTAAGAATTATTTTCTCCAAACCTAAAAAAATCTCTCTTCATTCCCTTAGGAAGCTTAGATCTTAAATAGGTCAACCACCTGCTGAGATGCCTGGTTTTAAATTCCTTACTTTTTGTTTCCTTTCTTTCAATAGATTTTAAAATGCTAAATTAGTTCATTTAAAACTGTACCATGAAATGAAGCTGATAATGCACAGTTAGGTAATACATGGATTTTATATAACACCTTTCTAATTTCTTTATATCATGTTTTTGTAAAATTGTAAGATTTGGAAGAGTTAGCTATAATTCCACAAATTCATAGGATCTTAGGGTCTTAAAGATTACCTAGTTCAGTCAAATATGTGCACATCACTTAATTTATCTGAGTTTCAGTCTCTCCTTATCAATAATAATGGTAACTCCCACTTGCTAAAACTTAACATGTGGCCAGTGATGTGCCAATGCTCTTCCTATATTACTGTTTTAATCCTACAAGAATACAGCGAGGTGGGTCTTAAAATCTGCATTTTGCAAACAAAGAAACTGACACCTAGCGAATTCGAGATGTTTCTCACAGTTTTGCAGCTAGTAAGGGGCAGATTTGAGATTCAAGCAGAGGTCTGTGTGATGACACAATCTGTGTTCTTCTCCATTATCGACTATGTCGTGCTCCTATAAAACAAGGAAAGTATGAAAATTGAATGAGATAAAAGGTGAAAGTGGACAGTACAGTGCCGAGGAAATGCACTCTTAGGAAATGATAGTGTTCTAATGCTGTTTGAGCATCCCTCAACAGGTGGTCAATTTATCCTCCACTGGAATTCTCGTGGTGACAGACAGTTGACTATTTCACATTCTGTTCCACTTCTGGATAATTCTCACTCATAGAAGATGCTTTCTTATACTGAGCTGAAAACTGTTCCCCTATAGCTATCACCTTTTTGACCTATTTCTGCCCTCCAGTTGGAATATTGATTGCAATTTCATTAAATTTAGAGCTTAATTTAGGGAGAATTGGCATCTTTACAATATTGAGTCTTCCAATCCAAGAATAATTTGAAGCTCTGATTAATTCAAGTTGTCTTCAAAGATGTCCTGCACAGGTGATTTTGAATAGCATATGCCTTTTGCTGGTACTGTGGCATAATGGAAAAAGGGCGACTTTCATTTCAAAACAATTCAGGTTTAAAATCTGGTCCTTTTTTTACTGAATTTGGCTTCTCTGAGTCTATTTCTAAATTGATAAAATGGAAATAAAATCATCTACCTCACATGGTTGTTTTATGTAAAAGTGCTTTGCACAGTGTCTGGAACATAATTGATATTCATTAACATTAGCTGCTATAATTAATATTGATCACCCAGCCTATTTTCTAGCATTTTAAGAAAAGATTCGACACACTCTTTTGGAAATCTATACTAACATGGCATAGTCTTCATTATCAAAACATTCTTCTCAAAATAATGATAATAGTACAAATATCTTGCATTGTGATAGTTTTCTTTCAGAAGATAAATATACGTAGAATAAAGCTTTTTAGAGAACAGGATCTTGAAACAGACACAAGTGAGCTTCAAAACTGACTTGGACACTTATTAGCTGTAACCTTGGGGAAGTATTATCACTTTTGTGGGCTTAGTTTCCTTATCTGTTAAAATGGGGAGAAAAGATAGTACCTACCCATAGAGCTGTTTTGAGTGTTAAATAAGACTTACACATGCTCATTCTTGCTGCTGTGAGTATTAAATGAGATGATGCATATTAAAAGCACATAGTGATGGAGATGTTACCACAGCTTTTGTAATTGTTATTCTTCAGACCAAGCCAGATCTGTAACAGGATATATAAAAGAGATTTGTGGAATAAATGCGCGATGGTGGCTTGCTGCCTTGATGTAGTCTGCTCATCAGGAAAGTCTGCTAATCCCATGATTAAGTTCCTTAACAGAACTGTCACTTGCTTTATTCATCCATTCCAAGAGAAATGTGTTTTTTCTACAAGTCAGAACTGGAAGAAGGTGGCACACACTAGAAACACTTCAAGAATCTCATTTTTCCAGCAACACAAGGGTATTATTTCCTGGGATGAGTTAAAGCAAAAATTATAAAACAGATGACCTCTCAATCCCATCTTTTGTGTTCCTTCGTGCTTATTTTATTCTCTCACCTCTGTCTCGTTTTCTATCTCCTGAGGACCCTATACTCACACCTCATGAATCTGAGCACCGTACTATTGCCACCATTCCTTTTCGAAACTCATTGACGTGTCTGTAAATACTTAGAGATCCTTTCATTTAGAAAGATGAGGAGAAACAACAGTACTGCTCAGTCTAAGGATTGACTCTGTAATGGGAACATTTTAGAGGCTGCAATGAGAAAGATAAATTCATATGGGTAGCCTTTTAATTCTATTCCTTAGGTTCGTTCTGGGCTTAGTCCTAAGTTGACCACGACTACCTTCTGGCAATTTCCCCATAGACTATTCACGCAGAATGTAGATGTGCAGGTGTTTCAGACCACATAAGTAAAATAAATTCTTTTTTAGCAAATGTGGGTCCAGACAATGCTCCTTTTCCTTTCTGCTCAGTGAACATCCTGCCTGCTATAAAAGGGGGAAATTTCAACTGATCATATTAGTTATTAAGTATAAATCTTTATAAGGTAGGGACAAGAGATCATTATTTTATTTTTTTATGTATGAGAGAAACCTTTTAAAAAATCATTGTAGCTAGATTAATTGGTTAAATATAGTTATTCAAAGCAATTTACCAGAGCGACAGTCTCCTGTTTCCAGTTGCAAGCTATTCGTTCCTTGTCATAGTTCATCTGAATGCTAGAAGGAGCTTGCAGTCTTATTTCTCCTTGTGGTAAAGGAAATATTCCAAGATTCAGAACACAATGAAATATGCATAGTCAAATAACCAGAATATAATTTGTACCTTTTGTGTCTTTATTTTAATAATGATTAAGAGTCTAATTGTGTAACTCCCCTCAGATTCAGCATTTACTAAAACAACTTATGGAAGCTGGGGGAAAACTCAATTATTTTCTAACTGAGGGAGAATGCACAGAGAACGGTTTTTTGTTTGTTAGCTTTAAACACTCAAGGAAATAATTAGGTAGAGTAGATTGGGTCGTTGAACGGAAGTCAGTAGTTCTCACTCTAAATTATTCTGTGGTCATTTCTATATTAATCCATAAATTATGAATTTACCTCAAGTGAAACAAATTTAAAAGTTCCTCCTTGTTCTCATCACAAAATTGAGGCTCTCTTTCTTCTGCTACAGCGACTCCTCCCCAGCTGGATCCCAACCCTAAATCTTAACTTGTTCTCAACTTGAATAAATAAAAGATCTGAGTCTAATCTTGTCCTTATATACAAGTAGTGAATTATATAAAAATGAGTAGGACATAGAAAACCTTTTGATCAAAATACATTATAAAACACCTCATTTTTATATTTCATATACCTTGCTATCACCAAATTTTAAACAATCTAGAAATTTAAACTTGCCATTTTGTATTCTAGTGTACTGAATAAATGTCTGCTTTACGAACAATGAAAACAAATAATTGTACTTTAGAAAAGAATTCACAATAGCCTTTTATCGTTTAAAATAGGAATCAAATTGTTAAAACTTCACAGTTTGGCACAAACTTGAGAGTGCATCTATCTTTTTTAAGTAATTTCTTAATAGGTGAAATTTACCACTGAACAATTTTACGTGACGTGTGAATTTAGTAGATATTTTTCTCAATTAATGTCACAGTTTACATATTGACAAAGATCTTCAGAGTTCCCCAAAAAGACTGCACTTATAAATAGCTAATTTAGAAGCAAGCTTTGAATTAGTAAATGCTGAGTAGAAACTCAAGCAAGATATTGTCCATATGTCTGGTGATGCTGTGTTATTGGTCCATAGAAAAGGGAAGGGAGGTTAATAACATTTATTAGCTCTCTACCAGGTTCCAGGCACTATGATTGCTAATTTATGAATACTGCTTCATTTATATTCAAATAACATCTCAGTAATTTATTATTAACATCACTTTACAGATGAGGAGATTAAAGCTCAGAGATAACAAGTAGTATGCCCAAATTAATAATGTTAGCAAGTTTGAAGAAGTGGACACAGTATACGGTTTGGTCTGATTCTCATGTTCCTGCTCATCCCCAAAATTGTTCGTTTATTCAGCAAGCATGAGATGAGTTCTTACTATGGATCTAGCTCTCTACTACTAGTTATGGAGATTTTTTTAAACAATGAGAAAATTCCAATGAAATAAGAAGGACATTATCTCGTACCTGTATGAAAGCTACAAGAGCAGAAGAAATGACCAAAGATGTGAGATTAACAACACAATTTTGTAAATTGGAAAATAGAGACTGGTGATAACTGACCTGGGCTTCAGCAATTTCCATTCAACTAAGTTCCTGATTGTCAGGGATGTTCTAGAAACTCAAATTCTTCATTTCCGGGAAATTTTCTCTTATGATTTCTTTGGCAATGTCCTCTCTTCCATTTTCTCTGTTCGCTCTTTCTGGAACTCTATATTTGTTAGAAGTTGGAACTCATAAAATTATTATTTAATTTTCCTATCTTGTTTTTACTATTTTCCTTCTATTAAGATATTTCTTCAACTTTGCCATCTGAGTTTTTAATTATCCTTTTTATTGTTTTCTTTTGTATGTTAACACTACATTATTGTCTCTTTAAAATTTCTTTCTTTTTTTTTTTTTAAAAGATTGGCACCTGGGCTAACAACTGCTGCCAATATTTTTTTTTTTCTGCTTTATCTCCCCAAACCCCCTCTGTACACAGTTGTATATCTTAGTTGCAGGTCCTTCTAGTTGTGGGTAAAATTTCTTTTCTATCAATAATTTCCAAACCCTTTCGTTGATTTTCTGAATATTCCTTTTGTAAAAAATTACATTATGGTCTTCTATAATGAGTTCAATACTTTCTCTGATCTTTCTGAGGATATTACTATAGATTGCTATTTGATCAATTTATATAGTTGTTTAATGCATCTATTGACTAATTAATGAAGTTGCTTCTTTTCTCACTACCCAATTCCAGAGTTGGAAAGAGTATATTACATCTCTGGCTGTTTCATTTTCCATGATCACTTTCATGAAATATTATCATATTTCTCTTCCTTTAAATTTTAAATTTACTGCTGTCCCTCACTACTTCTCCCTCCCAAAAAAGACAAAGTCTTTACATATTTGGCAGAAAAATCTTGTTTTTTCTTCTCCATTCATGGAGATGGCTCTTGCTTTAGATGCTGCCAAGTGGAGAGGAAATCTAGAAGAGGTGAAGGTACAGATGCCTAAGGACCAACTCATTCCTCCCATCATAACTACCATGCACTGAGCACTTGTTGCATGCCAGGCTGTGTGCTGAGTACTTTGCATTTATTATCTAATTTAATCCTGATTATAAACCAACAGTGCAGGTATTATCCTCATTTAGAGAGGAGGAGACTGAGGCATGGCTAGCCTTCTTAAAATATGCAATATTACCTGGGCAAATAAATGGCAGAGCAGGGATTCAGTCTTATCTCTCAATCAGTTAAGAGGCAACATTCTTATTAACCTGAAATATAGTACTGCCCCCTTCTCTCAGCAGAGAGTGAAAGGAGGCAAGGTTGGAGCTGTGGTCGGCACATCTCACTACTGTTCCTTAAAACCACTCGTGCCCTGAAAGGTAAGATTGGGAAAGGGAATAAAAAAGATGAAATGTTTTTTTCAAATAGAATAGGGGTAATAATTAGAGGGACCACATAAGAGCTCATTAGCTCTTAATGAGAAACTCTGATTTATTGGTAATGCCTGGCCTCAGTATGTCCAATGTCTTCTAATGTGCAAATGATGCTGAAATGGCAATGAAACCTGGTAAAAATTAAGTTAAAACAGACACAAACAGAGGTCGGCATACAAAAGAAAACTGGATATTAAAAATGATGATTCCAAAGTAGCAAATAAAAGAAAACTTTTTAATGATTTGAGGCATTATTTTTAGGAAGGGCACTTCCCAAACCAGTACATAGAAATTAGCTTTTATTTTGTTTATTCTTTTGCCTTTGCTAGGGTAATTGAGATTTTTCTAAATGATATTCTTGTAAAATAGGAAATATCACTAAAACTGAGGCCAAATAAATGCAGTATGATCGAAAAACAACAGTGTAAAAGGACAGAAAAACTATTTCACATTGTGTTCAGTTTACAGAAACAAGATTGTGCTAGTAAAAAATGAAAGTTAACGATTAATTATAAAACAATGTTACCTTTAGCTCATTTTGAGAGGGGAAAAAAGTTAAGTATAAATCCAAAAATTATAACTCGAACAGGAAGTTTGTTTTAACCCTAAAACTCTTTCCAATGGCTCTAGCATTTGTCCTCACGCACATTTTGGTAGCACAGAATGAGTCCATATTATTAACATTATTGATAAATTATAGTAAGCCTTTAAAGAAATCAGAAAATAGAATTAGAGAATTTTAAAACTGGAAAAAGATAAAAGATTCACTTTATTTCACATTTTCTGTAACAGCATAATGAGGGTCTTGCCATCAGTCAAATTTGTGTTTCATGATTTTGCTACTTTCTAGCTACGTGTTTAAGGTAAGTTATTTGACTCTTTCTGAGCCTCAGTTTCTTCATCTACAAAGTAGGGATAATAATAGATTCTTCACAGAGTTGTTGGAGAAATTAAATGAGATAACATTTGAAAAGTATTTAATATTTGGCACTTAATACTAAATAAATATTATTTATTACTAATATTGTGAAATCACCATTTCATATTACATATTTCATATTCAATATTACTTATTCATATTTCATAACATTACAAGTCCTAATTCTAAATTTTGCCAAAACCATATACATCTTGTAAGTTTCTTTTTTACACATGCAGAGAAAGATAGACAAATAGATGGTAGACAGATGATAGATAGATAGATAGATAGGTAGATAGATGGATAGATTTCATTTTATTATACATGGCCCATAGAAAATTATTCATTTATATATAATAGTAGTGATTTCCTGGTAATTGAGGGATGTTTAGAATACTAGTGTTTTGAGATTTGTTTTAAAGCTATTTTCTTGTAGAGTCCTGGGAGCAGCTATCTTTAGAGCTGTAAAGAAAAATGCTAAGATACAGTTTAGAAATTAAACAGAGTGCTGAACCCTCAACTCGGTCAGCTGGTACTTAAATAGCTGTTACTTTGAGCAAGCTACTGAATGTATCTAAGTATCAATTTTCTCATTTGCCAAATGAAAGTAGACGATCAGTTTCGCAACATGTTTTGTAGATGAATGAGAGAAAGTGTGACAGACACCTAGAAAGGTTCTGAAGACCTAGGAGCCCACAGAGAGCAGTAACTGTGCCCTGTAGCACGGACGCCGTGGTCAGCACCTCTTGGAGCCACATCTTACCACTTAAAATAAGACAGCACAAATTATGAAGCCCAATTGCTTCCGTTCAAATATGCCTCCGATACTTACCAGCTGTGTGACTTTGAGCCGCTGACTTAATCTCTCATGCCTCAGTATCCTCATCTGCAAAAAAAGGATGTAATAGTATCTATTTCATAAAACTATGCAGAGGATTAGATGAGTTAATATTAGTAAAGCTCTTAGAATAGTGCTTGGAATAGTATACGCACAACAAAGTGTCTGTCAAATACATTTTTTTCACTCTAATACATAAAGCCTTTTTTTGATGTTTAAAGTATCCAACATATTAAAATGTTCTTATTTTTTCAACTCTAGATACCTCCTCTACATTATTTAAGGCAGTGGTTCTCAAATTTTTTGGTATTAGGATTCTTTTAAAGTCTTAAGAATTATAGAGGACTGCAAAGAGTTTTTTTTAATGTGGATTATATCTACTGAGATTTACTGTATTTGAAATTAAAACAGATAATTTTAAACTCTTTTCTTTATTAATTAATTGGAAAAAGGTATAATGAACCCAGTTCACGTTAGAATAAGCAACATATTTTTCTGAAAAACAAATATATTTCCCAAACAAAAAATAGTGAAAAGAGTGACAATATTTACATTTTTACAAATCTCTTTAACATCTGGCTTAATAGAAAACAGTTGGAAATTCAAATCTGTATCTTCATCTACTCTATTGAAAATGCGTCATTTTAGTTGAATTTGTGAATAAAATCTGGCCACACATAGATATATCGCTGGAAAATGGAGGAGCATTTTAGTAGCCTTCTCAGATGATTCTGGATGTTCTTTTTTGATATCTCACCAAAATTGACAGAGAATAGTTTCTTAAAGGTTAGTTGCAGTGTGAAATCTGAAACAATATCTTATGCTCCATTGCTTTAAAATGCATTGATCTTTCTTGTGCTTTGAATGAATGTTTTATGAATGTAAGATTTCTAAAACCCTGCATTAGTCATTTGAAAAACATTGGTTCGATGGCTAACGTAAGTTTTCCAGTGGTACATTTCATTTTACAGAATCAAAAAACCACATTCATTATCACCACCAATCTCATTAGGAAAGTCTTCTAGGTATTGGCAAGTCATTAAGCTTACAGTAGAGGATACAAGTTTCCAAAAATTCTTATTTTCACTTGAAATCTCCAATTTCATCCTTGACAACAAATACCGTCAATTGTTTTCCTTGAAGAAACAGGCTCAATTCATTGATTTTTAAGAAAATATCCCAATTTGAATGACCATAGTTTGTCTGTCAATCTTTTTTTAAAGTAAAAATTATGTTCCATGAAAAAGTGGCTAGTTCAGCTTGCAGCTCAAACCAGCTCAGGAGTACATTTCCTAGAGACAACCATCCCACGTCACTGTTCAGGAGAAGCACTTTATGCAGCCTTCCCATTTGTCAAACAGAATATGAAAAATATGTCTACTCTAGTAAAAGTAACAATTTTTCATGCTTCGTCAAAGACGCTGTTAAGTGAAACTAACTTGCTTTTTTTCTTACCATGAGTGGGTGGCATAGAGAACACGACCACTACGAGTACATACAGAGATGAGGGTGACAGCCTTGATTCGTGCTCAGGTGCCAGCAGGAGACTCATCAATGTTGCTGCTTATTTTTTTCTAATAATAATTTTATTGAGATGTAATTCACATTCCGTCAAACTGACGTTTATAAAATGTACAGGATAGCAGTTTTTAGTATGTTCACGAAGTTATGCTGCCATCACCACTATCAAATTCTGGAAATTTTTCATTACCCCATAAGAAGCCCCACACTCGTTAACAGACACTTTCCATGATCTGCTCCTCTCTAGCCCCTGGAAACCACTATTTTACTTTCCTTCTGTTTAGATTTGTCTATTACGGGCATTTCATATAAACAGAATCATACAATATGTGATTTTCTTGTGTCTGGCTTCTTTCACTTAATGTTTTCAGAATTCATCCATGTTGTGGTATGTATTATTCTCAAATAATATTGGTGCCAAATAATATTCCATTGCATGGATATATGCCATTTTATTTATCCTTTCATCGGTTGATAGACATTTGTGTTGCTTCACTTTTTGGCTACTGTGAATAATTCTGCTACAAACTTTGATGTACGAGTTTTTGTGTAGACATGTTTTCATTCTCTTGGATATATACCCCGGAATGGAATTGCCGAGTTACATGGTGACTCCATGTTTAATCATTTGAGGATTTGCCAGACTGTTTTCCAAAGTGCACCATTTTATACTTCAAGCAGCAATGTTCTAAGTGTACAATTTCTCCAAATTCTGGCTAACAGTTTTCAATACCTTTCTTTTTGATTATTTCCATTCTAATGGGTATCAAGTGGCATCTCACTGTGAGTTTGGTTTGCATCCCAAGGATGACTAATGATGTTGAGCATCTTTTGATGTGATTACTGGCCATTTGTGTATCTTCCTTGGAAAAATGTCTACTAGGGTCCTTTGCCCAGTTTTTAACTAGATTGTCTTTTTGTTACTGACTTGTAAGACTATTCTGGATACCAAACCCTACGAGATCTATTATTTGCAAATATTTTCTCTCATTCTGTGGGATGTCTTTTCACTTTCATAATGATATCATTGAGGCACAAAAGTTTTTAAATTGATGAAATCCATTTGATCTATTTTTACTTTTGTCATTTATGCTTTCGTTGTCTTATCTGAGAAGTCATTGCTTAATCTAAGGTCACAAAGATTTATTCTTTTGTTTTCTTCTCAGAATCTTATATTTTTAGCTCTTACATTTAGGTCTATAATCTAGTTTGAGGTAATTTTTATTTATGGTGTGAAAGGGAAGTCCAACTCTTTTGCACGTGGATATCCAGTTGTCCCAATGCCATTTGTTGGAAAGACTATTATTTTCCTGTTCAATTGTGCTAGTATGCTTTTCAAAAATCAATTGAACATAAATGTAAGAATTTCTTTATGGGCGCTCTATTCTGTTTCATTCATCTATATGTCTATTCTTGTGCCAGTACCATACTATATTGGTTACTGTAGCTTTTTAAGTATTAAAATCAGAAAGTATGAGTCCCTTCATTTTGATTTTTCTTTTCAGGATTGTTTTGGCTATTCAGGATCCCTTGCATCTCCATGTGAATTTTAGGATCAATTGTCTGAATTTAAACAAAGGAAAGGCAGCTGGAGCTTTGATAGAGATTGCATTGAATCTGTAGAACAATTTGGGGAGTGTCATCATGTTAAAAATATTAAGTCTTCTGATCCATGAACATGGGATATCTCTGCATTTATTTCACTCTCTAATTTCTTTCAAAAGTGTTTTATTGTCTTCAGTGTATAAGTGTTACACTTCTTTTGTTAAATTTATTCCCTGGTGTTTTATTCTTCTTGATGCTATTATAAATGAAATCGTTTTCTTAATTTCATTTCTGGCTTGTTCATTACTAGAATATATAAATACAATTAATTTTTGTGTATTAATATTCTATCCTGAAATGTTGCTTAGCTTGTTCTCTAGCTCTGATAGTTCTTTTGTGGATTCCTTAGGGTTTTCTACATAAAAGATCACATCAACTGCACATAGAGTTTTACTTCTTCCTTTCCAATCGACGATTTTCATTTCTATTTCTTGCCTAATTGTCCTGGCTAGGACATCCGGTATAATGTTGAACAGAAATGGTAAGAGCAGACATCTTTTATTGTTGCTGATTTTAGGGGGAAAGCGTTCAGTCTCTCAACATTAAGTATGATATTAGCTATATTCACAACTGTTTTTGTACCATCAGTGCAAATGTCAACAGGGTGAAAGAGGAAAATAACATTTAGCATTATTATGAAATTAGTTTTCACCCATAGAATATCTGACAAGCATCTTGAGAATCCACAGGCCTTATTTTGAGAACCCCTGAATTAAGACATGGAAATATAACTCAAAATCTTCCCCTATATCCTACATCCAGCTGTGATCCTAGGAGATTTCAACGTACATATAGGTCATCCATCTTACTCTACATTTCATCCAGTACTACACTATATTTTATCTACACTTAATCGATGCATTTCACTCAGACAGACACTTCCTGGATTTTATCATTGTCTCAAACTGCAATATCCTTAAAATCTTAATCTCTTGCTTATTTTCAAAACACAACTTTCTATTCTTCCAGCCTCCTTACTCTCCCATTCCCATAATCCCTGATTTTCTACCTCATAGCAACCTCCCGTCTCTCAGTCCTTTCATTTGTCCTAGACTGTCAGCATCCTCTTGGCTGCTCTTCTCAGCAGAGTCAGGATCCCACTGTTGATATCTTCAACAACTCTCTACAGCAGCCTAGCAGCCTTGTTCTCCTTCTGCACTACCCTACTAAACTTGAACTCAGAATGTTCCAATAATCCATCATTTCTGCTGCCACATCTAGTCTTCCTGGGGTGGGGTTGAGATGGAGGGAAGGTAAAAGGTGAATAACTGTTAAGGTTGATGTCTTTTCTGGATCTGCAGTTCCTGATTCAGTTCTTTTATTTAACCAGCAGTCTCTTTCATTGTCCTGCATCACTCTTGTGAAATTGCTGATCCAATTTCTACTTTCTTTTCTTTCAGCCATTGATTTTACTTCTCATTTCACTGAAAATTTTCAGTGATGGAACTTCCTAATTTCCTGCCACACCATCCTCCCCTTTCTTTCCCCATTGCTTCAGACGGTGAGCTCTGTCTCTTCCAGCCAATCCTGTAAGCGCATTTTTTATATCAGCTTTCTCTAATTTTCTCTCAGAACTTGGTTACTTTTGCATTCATTCATTAAACAGTTATGGCAAAAAGACAGGAAGAAAAGGAAAAGGATCCCTACCAAATAGTACATTTTATCTCAGGCTCATCCCTCATTATTTAATATTTGGATGTTATTTAAAATGGCATTGATTTTTAATTTCAATTTCTGTCCATTGCTAGCATTTAGCGAAAAGTGATTTTTGTATATTAGTTTTGTATCCTGCAGACTTGTTTAAATCATATTAATTCTTGTAACTTTTCTATACATTCCATTGAATATTCTACGTAAATGATTATGTTGTCTACAAACACAGTTCAATTCTTCCTTTCTAATTTGTATGCCTTTTATTTCTTGTTCTTGCCTTATTGCACTGGCTAGGGTCCTACTGGAACATGGAATGGATGTGTTGAGAGAAGACAACTTTGTCTTATCCCAGATTTTAGGAGGAAAGTGTTCTTTTACCGTTAAGTATGATTGTTAACTGTAGGTTTTTCCAAGCTCCTCTTAATCAGATTAAGGAGGCTTTATTTTATATGGAGTTTACTGAGAATTTTTATCAGGAATGAATGTTGAACTTCTCGTCCAAATGATTTTTCTATATCTATTGAGATAATTGTATATTTTTCTTTTATAGTCTGTTAATATGGTACATTACATTGAATGAATTTTGAATATTAAACCAATCTTGCATGGCTGGGATAAACCTCAGTTGGTCTTGATATAGTTTCCTTTTTATTTTTTATTGGATTCAGTTTGCTAAAATTTCACTGAAAAGTTTTTTACTTATGTTTATGAGGCATAATGTCTGTAATTTTATTTTCTGGTAATTTCTGTCTTTTTTTGGTACCTGGATAATTCTGTGTTCTTAAAGGAGTCAAAAAGTATTTCAACCTTTTCTATTGTTCTGAAAGAGTTTGTGCAGAATTAGTATTATTTGAAGATTTCTTTTTGGGACAGTTTGGGGGATTTTTTTCACTATAAATTCAATTTCTCTAGTACATATAGGGCTATTCGATTTCTTCTTGAATGAGCTTTGATAAGTTGTGTCTTTTAAGGAATTTGTCTACTTCACCTAATTGATGGAATTTATTGACATAATGCTGTTCATACTACTTGGCTACTAACCTTCTAATAGCTCTAGAAATGTCACCTTCCTAGTTCCTGATAGTGGCAACTTATATAAAAAATTAGAAAAAAATATATTTGTCAAGTCTTTCAGGACTCAAATTTAGTAGATGAAAGACCAGGATGAGAGTGATAGATTTGATAGCTTAAAAATTTTAAACTCAAGTATTTAAAAAAATCACAGGTAAAATTAATTCAGAGAGAAGAACAATAAAATATTCCAATAACTTTCACAGGACCCCAAGATGAGATTATCAAGAATTTTAGTGTAGTGAGAACATGTATGAAAATATACATATCTGAGTATCATCAACAGGGGTAGTCCTAAGGGTGAAGTCTACAAGAAAACAACATATAAATAATATAACATAAAGGAATTTAATAAAAAATAGAGTTCAGGCAAGATGAGGAAGAGGGTTGGAAGCATGGGCCTGAAGAGATTCCTTAAAACAGCAATATATAGAAAGCTGGATGCCTTCAAAGTGGTACGACAACCTGAGAAACAGGACACCATTGCAGAAATGAAGTGAGCCATCCTGATGAGGACTCCATCATCTCCTAGAGAGTGTCATGTTAGTGGATGTAAAGATAAGAGGGAATAAAAAAAATTATGCCTAAAGGGTGTTTGAACATTTGTAAGTAGTACGATTATTCTTTGGACTAGCTGGGGTGATCCTTGACCCAAGAGTAAGCTGTATTGGTTCTGCTATGGGCTCCTCCAAAAGTCTCATGCACCGTGTTCAATATCTCCAAGCATTCTCTGGGTTGGACTAGGGATGTCTCTGTTATACAGACATGACTGCTATGATCAGGCCTTCTTGGCTGAGAAGTACAGCTACGCATCATTCTACACTTGGCCTTCTTGGTATCTGGAACCCTCAGCTTCCTTACCAAGGAGCCTGAGAGTTCTCAGAAATCCATCTGTATGTAGAAAAATGGACTGCTTTAGTTATTTACACTTGGCTGTTGAATGGCTAAAATGTGACTAGAGGAGCATTTCATAGCTAAGAAAATTATTGAAATTCTCATCATAAAATTGTTTATTGAAATAGAAAGGAGTATCTATTAAATTAAATAGAGATAGATGCAGCATGTCTTCACGCTGATATATTTTGGATAATTATTCCCAAATTTGGTATTGGAGTAGGTGAAATTTTGAAAGTTACCTACCCCCTATCATTTTAGGAATCCTTTCCTCTTCTAATGCTCCTTTCTCTCAACCTGGTGTTCTACTACCAATTCTTAATAATAAGTAAAATGATAACTAGGGTATTTGTTTATAGGGGTTCTAGGGACAAGCTTGTCAGATAACACTTAACTTTATTAAGGGGCTTTGGCATTGGGGAATAAGAGAAGACAGAGCTTATGTACATCTACATGTTATCTGTGATTATATACTCTGGTCTCCTGGAAACATCTTCCCCCAAACATCCAAAAAACACTTCAGTTGCCATTGGTTTCGATATTCTCACCACTGGATCTTGTAGATGTGGGTGTCTCTGTGTGTGTATGTGTCTCTGTGTGTGTGTGTGTGTGTGAGAGAGTGAGAAAGAGAGAGAGAGATAGAAATTTGAGATGCCACTTTAGCAAAGTTGCTGAATCTTGCTCTAGAGCCAATCACAATATAATGCATATAAATTACAGGGGATGAGAGGATGCGTGCAACAGCTACAAACGAGCTAGGAGTAAAATTTTACATTGTTGTCCAAAATATATACCCTAGAAGAAGAAAGAGCCAAGGGGTCAGAGGAGTCAATAATTATCAGTGATTCCTTCCACAAGAATTCAGTGTTCTATGGAAGCTGCGAAAAAGAGAAGAACAGTGATCAATTAAAGACTGATCCCTTGGGAAAAGCTACAAGATTTCTGTGAAGAAAAATCACCCCTGCAAAATCTGTGAGAGGCTTTTCATTTTTTGAGTGAGGGATGGGGATGGATAAATAACTGCATAAATGAGAAATAACTGCATTTGATCAATTTAGACATTCATAAAGTTTATCCATTTGAAAAATACGTATTTAAAATTCAGTGACAAATATGTGATTGAGACCTGTGAGCTATATAAATAAAAGAGTTAATGAGAGAGAAAGGAGGAAAATAGGAGGGAAGGAAGGAGGAAGAAAGGAAAGAAGGAAGTTTCCTACTCAATGCTCTTATTCTAGAAAACAGACTCACTATATGATCAAAGGACCATTCTATCACAGATAAATCACTAATTTAGAAATTAAGCACGAAGATTATGGATAAATGGTAATTTTTATAGATAGAATACTTTCAACTAGGAGCATATGCTGAGACTGGATCTATTTGACATTTTTAAATAAATGATCTAAATGATATAGTAATAATTATACCTCTGAGATTGCATTTAACTCTAAGCTTTCCTGAGTAGTAAAATATCAAGCCAACGGAAACAAACTAGAAGTGTTTCAAAATTTGAATAAACTTTTCTATTGAATTATAAACTCCTTGAGGACAAAAATGCCATCTTTCATTGCTGAATGACTAGCACTAAACACCATGTCTGAAGCTCTCAATAAATGAAAGGCAGAGTGATACATGGATAGATGGGTAGACAAATCAAGGAGCTGAAACAAAACAGGTAGATGACTTGAAATGTGGACCAGAGTACCTAGGAAAACATTATTTCAAAAATACTTCTAAAAAGTTGGTTCTGATCTCTCAGGTAATCCCCAGTAAAAGGGCTTTGAAGTCATTGTAAGCATTTCTCTAAAAATAACACAGTTTTCTCCTACAGAAAAATGTTAGACACTATAATATATAGTGGAAACTAAATACGAAACATTAAGCTAATCTTCACTAGAACTAGATTACGCGAAAAAAAGGGGTTTGTGCCTTAAACAATATTACAATATGCAGAGAACAATGGTATATTCATCCCAGGAATATTGCATGCACTATTAATCAGAAAGGGAATGTGTGCTATAATATATGCTTCTTTTTAAAGTTAAAAAACTCAAAAAGACGTGTGAGGAGGGAGTCAGTATTACGTAATATATTTTATTGAAGAAGATAGATATTTTAGAATTAGTTGCTATAACTGGAATTCATCAGATCCTTGAATCTGCAAAGGACATAAAGATTTTTAAGACAATGCGGAGAACAGACACGATCTGGAGACTGAGTAATGTGTGCATTCTTGGTCCTGCAAAAGTGATAGCAAATAAGAACATAGTTGGAGTTTATCAAAATGGATTAGTAGAGTACATGCTATTGAGAGGTTAGCTGCAAGGGCCCCACTCTTGGTGCACTAACTATATGCCTCTGTTCTTATGTTAATGATGTTATAAGGAAAAAAAAAACACATGCAAATCAGGCAACCAGCAATCAGAGGTGGGGTAAGATGTGTTCAAATGAAAGCTAGTTCCTGCTTGAAGGAAGATCCAGGGAGAAGTTAGGGAAGGGTTTATACAGTGAGCAATGATGAAACCACAGAGTGATGGTCTTGAATTGTAGATAAGAGACTGTACTAAGTATGTGTAATCTTGTGCTTTTTAGGTACCACAAGCATGTAACATATCCACTAACTGGGATGTTTCTGTGTATATAATGAATTAAACGCATTGTGCCACCACATTGCTTCACCTGTCCTGACAGATTAATTTCTGAATGGAAGCAAACCCAAGAGGAAACAAGTTATTTGAATCAACAGTTACCATACGCCAAGATGCATAAGGAAATGAGATAAAATAACCAAGAGGTTGAGATATGAAAGGATCTACTGCAAAAAATAGATTTCTGACATCTAGACAAAGAAATGTCAAAAATGTTTGTGATAGGGGCCGGCCCAGTGGTGCAGTGGTTAGGTTCACACGTTCCACTTCTCGGCAGCCCGGGGTTCACCCGTTCGGAACCCAGGTGCGGACAGGGCACCGCTTGGCAAGCCATGCTGTGGTAAGCGTCCCACATATAAAGTAGAGGAAGATGGGCACTGATGTTAGCTCAGGGCAAGTCTTCCTCAGCAAAAAGAGGAAGATTGGTGGCAGATGTTAGCTCAGGGATAATCTTCCTCAAAAAAAAAAAAAATGTTTGTGATAAATATTATAAAAGAGAAAATAGATTTGTTTATCAATTACTGAAATCTTAGAACCAGAACTTAGATTTTAAAGCAGTAAGTTCAGGAGAAATAAAAGTAAAGCAATACTTTGACACATCAGGTGCTAAATAAATGAAAGCCGTTAACGGCAAAAAATAGTACACACTAGAAATACAGATAGTTGCAAAGAGTTTTAGTTAAATTCATAGCTGATAAGTTGATAATGGGTTATGACAGAAAAGCAGGATATAATAAAAAGCACATTCTGTGTTTGAAGCTAACATCAAAGACAGCAGTTGTTCAGTGGGATATATTCTTTGGGGCATTGTTAGAATCTGAATATTGGACTGGACCAAAGAGCTTTCAGTTGGAAAGAGGAAAAATAAAAACCACTAGTCATCTTCAGTTAAAAAGCCAGCCATTTTGAAAATCGGGTAATAGCCACTTGTAGTGATGGTGGTGTTGGGGGTAGTACGATTGTTTCTGAATCCGTTGTACCTATGTATAAGTCTGTATGGAGAGACTTTGGTGTTAAGAGTACAATTTGTTAATTTCCTATGGGGTAGTTTGCAAAAATGGAATAACCTAGTCTGGCCAGATAGTAGATGGCAAAACACCTCTTTAACCTTCTCTCTTTGGGCCATATGATCTTTTATAACCTTTCTGATTGGGTCTATTTTTCATCCATTAGATAATGTCTGTCATAACTATTGCATATGCCCTAATATTCAATAAGCACATATTTCACAGTGGCAGTACTACATTACCGACTCTTATTCACCTTCCTAAGAGCCTCAGGTCTAGTTCTGGCCACTCATTCTGGCCATTCCCATCTTTTATCAGATTAGTGATAGTCTGAGCCTAATACTTGTTTTGTACATGCCCTTTTCTGAACTTGTGTTGACAGGCCATTTCTTATTTGTCAAAGTCCCTTTGAATTAATTTCCTCTTTTTTCCTGCCTAACTGGGTTATTGGAAAATCTAATAAGGATGCTTTCTCTTCCATCACTCAGAACATTGATAAACATTACTGGAATCAACCCGATCCCAAAGGGACATCCTGCTATATGCTTTATCTTCCTTTCCTCTGCTTCTCAAGTGAGTGCAACATTTTTCCCTGTGAGGAATTATCGTTGATGGGCAGTTCAGCCTGACAGTGGCTTACAGTATAAGTTCAATCATTTTAATTCTCCTTCCTGATGTTCCCCAGTCTTTGACTCGTGTGGAAGCCATTAGGTTGATGAATGCTGTCCAAATAATATTGCCCATTCCTCACATAAACATAGAGCTCTAGAACATCTTGAGGAACCAAGGTCATTCCTAAGACATATAATATGATATAGAATTGACCAGATAATCGTTCTTATTTGATAGCTGTGCCGCCTGAAGATATCAGGTTGCATCATGTTCATTTTACAGTAAGAGCTCAGCAGTTAGTCAAGTCATTCTTGGTCAGACATGCAACAAATTATGGTTAAGCTGAGGCCTTGAAGTATCCCATCTAAAGTTTGTGGTTTTGCCTTTGGATTACACAAAACTTCCTAACAAATTAATGGAGAATTTGTTTGAGCTGTTCTTTTGAGATTCACTGTGGCCATATGACACAATTTGAAGGAAAAGTTGTGAGAGATCTCTTTAGTGCTGGATGTGATTTGATAAGGTAGAAATTTAAATGTCAGTAAATGTAATAAAGTTAAGGTGTATGTATTCACAATTCTTATTCAAATCAGAAAGCAATGGGGATTGGCCCAGTGGCCTAGTGGTTAAGTCTGCATGCCCTGCTTCTGCGGCCTGAGGTATGTGGGTTTGGATCCCGGGTGCAGACCTACACCCTGCTCATCAAGACATGTTGTGGCGGCATCCCATATACAAAATAGAGGAAGATTGGTATAGATTTTAGTTCTGTGACAATCTCCTCAAGCGAAAAGAGGAAGATTGGCAACAGATGTTAGCTCAGGGCCAATCTCTCTCACCAAAAAGTAAAAGCAAGCATTGAATGTATACCTCTATGTTTGCCTTGTAGTTGACATTCAGAATGGAGAGGTACTGAATAACTCTGTTGAGTAATAAAGTTCTTTGACACAGCTACAAAGCTGATATTTAAACAAAAACTAAATATTTTTGAGTTACCAAGCAAGGAGAACATCTTCAGACTTTACTCTTTTATGATACTATCACATTAGAAGCTATTTCACATTAATTTTAATAGATGCAATATCAATTCAACTGCCATATATTCCATATATCACCTTTTTTAATGCTTTAATCATTAAGCCTGCAGACAAACAGTAGGAGAAGTGGTCAGTATCTCATGCAAAGTCAGCATGGTGTGCCAGCTGAGTGTCATATTAAATATGGCAGTGGAGATCTCCTCCAAAAGAATCACATTCATCCACTTTTAAGCATGGTGTAAAGGAGCTTCTAAATGGAAACTCTCAAATTGGGAGTCTAATTTAAAAATGTTAACAAGATGGCTGACTGCGCATTTTTTTGATTCTCAAATTATCTTTAAATTGAACATTAGTTTCCAAGCATTTGGTATATTCAGTATTATTTTGAAGCCTAAGTGTTACAGAATTGGCCTGCTATAAATTAATAGAAAAATATGAAGAGATAATGAATATAATTCAGACTATTGAATATCTTCAGGTTTATTTATGCAATCAACATGTATGTAAGTGCTTTCAATGTGCCAGGCACTGTTCTAAGTGTTACAAAGGTTAACTTCTTTAATCCTCAAAGGAACCTTATGATTGACGTATTGTCATTATCATTCTCGTTTTACAGATGAAGAAATTGAGGGACTAAGAGATTAAATAACTTGTCCAAGGTCATGTTACAAATAAATGACAGAACTGGGATTTGAACCCATATAGTCTGGCTCCAAATTCTGTGCTTGTAAGCCTTATTCAATCCTACCAAATAAGAATGGAAGGTTTATAGCAGTTGATAAATCTCTTGTTCATAACATTACAATTGCTAAAAGTTTATACCATGCAAAACATGATTCTGACACAATAACTTGATACTCATAATTTGGTTGTGCAAAAGATAGGATTTTCATAAGATTTTATAATGAAGCATAGCTTTAAAATTGGAAGAAAAACACCGAAATTAGAATAGTACAATTCTTTGCTACCAAGAAAATCATTTAGAATGTCAGAGGACAAAAGATGAAATAAAAACAATTGCCTTTCCAAAAGCAGTGTTATCACCACAGATGAATAATCCTAGAAAGAGTAACAAATCTTCCGTCCTTTCAACTCTGGAACAGCAAGTACTGTGCTCTGTGCACAGCAGAGGGTCAGTAAATAGTTGCGATAAATGGAGATTTCTGTTAGCAGATATTCCTTCCTTAGAAGACACTTACAGTTTTATCCCAGAGGCAAATTCTTGGCTAAGTTGTTTTCCTTACAGCACGTCCAATCAGAAAAGATCACATATTTGGGTACCCAGAGCCCATCATAGAATTTTTCTTGATAAAATGACTGCACCTAAGCTGGCTGAAGGCAAAAATTGTCTCGTCCTTGGCCTCACCTTCCTACTTCTTCTTTTCCGAATCTTCTATCAAAACTCATCTCAGGAAACAGGTGGATAAACCCATCCATGCTGAGATGGAAATAACCCAGAGAACTCTGGGCATCTCACTACCCCAGTTGTATTTAGATCATAACAATAAATGTAGTCCTTAGCCAATTGGGCTGGGGAGGTATCTGAGAGTAAATGTTTTCAGCTCCCCCAAAATCATTTCATCTCTGTAGACTTTTAACAAGACAAACTTTGCTCCTCTGCATTTTACTTACAACTACAGTAAAGAGGGGGTACAATGAAGACCTGAGCTGATATAGAATGCAGCCAACCCACTCCTAATGGGAGGTAGATGCGAAGGCCACATCATTCTCAGCACTCCGTTCCTTATGAAGCTAAATGATGGTTGACAATGAAATTCAAGCTTCTGATTCTTATTAAGGCTGACTATTGAAACTTGATTAGGCCTATAATTACACACTGCTTGAATCAAGAATGTCAAATAATGGGGCAGGACCTCTATAGCTGAGGAATCAACTTACAACCTAGGTTGATCCACAAACAACCTCCTCAGACAGCACTCAGTCATAAATTGTCCCCAGTTTAACCTGGTAAGAATTGTTGGGAGGCTAGTTTCTGTCAAGTATCCAAAACTGAATTCTTTATGTCTGAAAATCTAGCTGATCCCGGGTACTCAGCAGAGAGAGAAAGAAAAAGAGAGAGAGAAGTACGGGTGTAGGGGGGGATAGATATGGTTAAAATGCCTGTAATTCTGTGGCTAACAAGTAAAACCAAAAAAAGTATTAGATTTCATCAAAATTTATTATGTGTAAGCATGCAAAACTAATCAGTTTTAATTAAATCAGTTTAATTAGAATTGTTAAAATGTAAAAATTTTTGTTATTAATTGTTATATAGAAATAACCTAAGCAAGATACACTTTTTATCTTTTGTTTTGGAAAGGAAACAAAATTTCAATGTACTACATGCATGGCATAGGAATTATTTAAATGTATAGATAAAAAATACATTATTCTCTCTTTATTTCCTAGAGGCTGAATAAAACATAATTTGGGAAACTGTGAAACAGCATGTGCTTACAGTGTGATATGCAGTGTTTGTAAGGAAATCGGTACTTGCACTAGGAGAAGTTTCCCTAATTCTTAGTTTTTAGAATTCCACAGTGGTAATCAGTTACATACACTTACATACACTCTATATTGCTACAGCAGTACAGCTACTGCCATGAACTAAGAGCAGGTCTGGTTGAAGAGATCAAAATGTACGTCAGATGGTAGCTTGAAACTGGCCAATGTACAAATTCAAGAGAGGTAAAGCATTCACATTAAAAAGCAGAAAGTCTAGGCAGAAGGATCTTAATTGATTTTCTAAAAATCTACTCTACGCATTATATGGCCCATGCTTACCTCACTCCTTGGCTCCACATCAGCCCAGTTGGCTTTGACTGAACTCTGCCTTTGTCTGGCTGACTCCATTAACTTGGGGTTTCTGGTAGTAGCTGTACTCAGCTCAGTCTTGGTCTGACTTGGCGCCTCCTCCTGCTTAATCCTATAGTGTAGACCAAACTACCACTAAAGTTTCCAGCATTCTGTTTTCTTTCCGGGATAATTGACTTTCAAAAGCTGTAGAAGTATATAAAAAATGAGTTCTGTCCTAGAGGTTAGAAATTCTGTTCTTGGCTCTGCCAAAAGTTAGAGGTGTGATCTTGGTAAGTTATCTGACTTTTCTATTTCTTGGATTATTTGGTTTGAAATATGATGGGTGTATCATATGACTATTAAGATATCTTATAGAAATTATGATTTCAGGTTGATAATACTTGGGTTAATGCCATTATTTTATCAGTTCTGAGAATAATGAACTATTTGAAAGTATATCAGAAGATGTAATGCCAATGACAGTCAATATTTTAAGAAAATTTAGGAACTTGATGGTTCAGGCACTAACTAAAAGACAATAAATATATAGAGATTTACGTATGAGCTTCTCTGTATTTCCCCAGAGTACTACTTTATCATACAGTTTGCAATCCTTTCAGTTTCCAAGTTCTACTAAGAGATCAGCTTGATTCAGTGAGATGTTAACATCATGCTATCTGCATTTTTTCAGCTTTTAATTCTCAAAACATTTACAAGTAAAATGATTGTTTTTGACATTATTTGACTTTCTTGATTCAAGTAGGGTGTAATTATACCCCTGATCAAGTTACTGTAGACAGCTTGAATCCAAAGAGAGATACCACATGTGGAAGCGTTATGGTTAATCACAAACAGATACAACTAGATTTTTCTTACCATACATTATATGCTTAAGGTGATATCTACTTTTTACAATAAGTATAACAAAAAGACTAAGCAGAAACATATGTTAATATATAGGTGACATTGCAACTAAATTTGAAATTAAGAAGTGAGTGTAAATTTTAAAACATTTCTCTCAAATTTGCAGTGTAGTTACGAAGACATTTAAATTGAAATATTTCATTGTATTAATAGAATATGTATTTGTTTGCTGCTGAAACTCAAGTTGATCATTCTGATCCGGACCACAAGGAGCTAAAATAGCCAATCCACTCAGTTTAAAAACAACTTCAGAAAAAAAAATTCAATCTGTTGGATCATGTAGACACAACTTGTATGATAATTCTTTTAATCCTTTTTGCATTGGAGATGCTATAAGTACTACAAAATATTTATCTCACAAAATTAAGTTTCAGGGAAAGAGAAGCTATAAATTCTCATTTATTTATTTACTTAATTTATCATGAACTGTCTTCTGAGGTTATTTTTACTTTGTCCTGAATCACTAAAATGGAGGTCAACTTCCGAAGACAAAGTAAAGTTAGTATTAAAACAAGACTTGAAGAGACCAAGTAGAATTATTGCTATACTAAAAATTTTTTGGTATAAGTAAGCAAAGACTACATTTCACCAACCTTGGCTGAAATGTGAAAACATGTATGAATCATTTAAGTGTTTCCTCAACAGGGAGTCAAAATTTTAATATTTTGAGATTCTTAATTATAAGTTGTTATAGTTACCTCTAAAATTTTGCTACTAAGTAGCTACTGAGTATAAATGCTGAAAAATATAGGACATTTAAATGGATGGTATAGAAAAATAAGTCTGTTGTACAGAAAAAACTTTTAAAGGGATGAGATGGTACAGAAGCAAAATGATTCTAAAAATGGAAATCTTGGCCCCTCCAAATCGATTTTCCAAAGAATTAGTTTAATAAATTAAAAACAAAAGAAAAAATAATAGGAAGTTTGTATTGGTGTCAGCAATAGAAGTGAAAAAGCCCATCATATTTCTGGCTAAAATTTTATGATTGCTGAGCAATAAAGTATTTTTTTTCTTAAAAACACTTTTAAAATGAAAAATTTGCATACTTATTTCTTAGGGTTCAACCCTTTATCACCTACATCCCTGTTATGGGTTGAATTGTGTCCCCCCCCAAAAAAGTCCTAACCCCAAATACCTGTGAACGTGACTCTACTTGGAAATAGGGTCTTTGTAGATGTAATCAGGTTAAAGTGAGGTCATTAGGATGGGCCCAAATACAACACGACGGCTGTCTTTAGGAGAGGAAAGTGCCACGTGAAGACAGAGACAGACAGGGAGAGGGCCCTGTGACAAACAGAGGCAGAGATTGGAGTCATGCAGCTGCAAGATAAGGAACACCAAGGATCAGCAGCCACTATCAGAAGCTCCGAAGAGGCAGAGGATTCTACCCAGAGTCTCAGAGGAAGAGTGGCCCTGCTGGCACCTTGCTTTCCAACTTCTAGCCTCCAGACTGTAAGAAAATAAATTTCTGTTATTTTAAGCCACTCAGTTTGTCGTACTTTGTCACAGCTGCCCTAGGACACGAATACAGTCTCTAACCAGCATACTTCATATTACCTTGGTTGTACAGGAAAATGTGACAGTATTAAATAAAGCTTTGATATGACAGTATCTTATCAGCCACTCTACACTCATGAGTGACAGCTTTCAATTCCAGTGTATGACTGAAGACAGCCTGAGGTGTAGATGTTGTAAGGCATGGCATTTTAAAGACATAAAACCGACATCAGCTTGGGGTATGACATCTTATTTTTTAATTTATGGAAATGTATTTTCTTCCTAAAAGGTTCATTAAGAATTCACACAGAGAAAGTTCATTTTGCAAATTTAGAAATGGTCCATCTTTGGTGGAAGAAAGCACTTGATAGGAGCTGGTTAGGGCATCTGTTTTTCTGTTTTCTGATTCTTGATCAGTTCCCCTGTAAAATGAGAAAGAGAAAAACAACCCCTTTGATCTTGCAAACATGTTTTTATTTTAATGAAGCTTTGAAAGGAATTTTCTTCAATCTGAGTTAAATGCTTTCCTTATTAAGTGTTTATTTACCTTAACAAGTGAAGGAGGCATAATCAGCTGTGAAAGTGGATTTTTATGATTTTAGCTGTGCCTTGATTTGGTTAAGAGGTGATCAAAGTCAATTGGGCAAAATGCAGAAGCTTTCTAGGTGTTTGGGCAGTGGCTCATAGGGACATCAAAACTACCAGCTGTTAACTATTTTTAAACAAAATTTCAGTCTTGGTTTTTCATCTACATGATGAAAAGCTGTATCAACAATTGTTTATAAGCACCATTACTGTCTCAATCTGTGTTTGGAGTGCTACAGATAATATAAAAAATGAAAAATATCTCCTGTCTCTAATAAGAAATTCACAATCTATTTAAGAAGAAAAGACATATGGTAGATACATTAAACAATTAGAAAATAATACAGTAAAACTTAGGTTGAGCCTCAGACTGTGTGTGGAAGGACAGCTTTCCACAATCACAGTTTTTCAATGTCAATTAAATATCCTAAAATTTATATAGATATAATAAAGCCTGAAATTTTACAGATTGTAAAACCAATGTCAGCTTGAGACATGCGTTTTTGCACTCTAGATTTCATTTTTTTGCGTTTTTGTTTTTTTTTTTTTTGAGGAAGATTAGCCCTGAGCTAACAGCTGGCACCAATGCTTTTGGCTGAGGAAGACTGGGCCTGAGCTAACATCTATGTCCATCCCGCTCTACTTTATTTGTGGGATGCCTGCCACAGCATGGCTTGCCAAGCAGTGCATAGGTCTGCACCCGGGAACCGAACCTGCGAACCCCGGGCCTCTGAAATAGAATGTGTGAACTTAATCTCTGCACCACTGGGCCAACCCCTGTCGATTTCTTTTAAAGATGAGATCTTTGTAGAATAGAGTCACCTGGGGGCCTGAGTTGTGGAGTGGGGACAGGCAGAGTGCATGGATATTCCTGAGATTAGCGCTAAAAACAGGGATAGGTGTTGGATTGGAAGAGAGAAAATAGGCATCATTTTAGGGTGGCAATGGGGGTTGGGGTAAAAGAAAAAAAGCAAAGTCACAAAATTAGAGATGTATAATAGAAGGGTTAATATCACAAAGTGGCTAATATTATAAAGACATCAGTATTATCTGAAGTCAGATGACATTAGAAACAGTGAAAAGGTGTAGACTGAGACAGGAATGAAATAAAAGAACGTTATGTTTCCAACCAAATAGGCACCCTGAGAGAGGGGAAATATATTTTTTCAGAAAGCATCAGTCAGTACTCTATCAAATGCCTGCTGCACCACCACTTGCCCCCAAAAAAGAAAATGAGGGAAAAAATACCCTGTCTTATCAGCACACTTTGTCTTTAATTTCAACTTTTAGATGTACCAGATATGTAGAGACTGTTATGAAACACAGATGGATGATAGAAATTGAGACTACCAAAATTAAACTGGGAATTAAAAACACATCATTTCAAATAGTTTCAATTACATTATCTTCAGTAAAGGAAAATAATATTTCACATCTGTTTTTTTCCCCAAGAATATGCTGTTCTGTTTTCTTTGTAGAAATGCACTGCTTTCCCCCATGTGTTAGTTTATATATCAATTTAATTGTAACCCTCTCAAAAGCAATTGTATGATTGGAAAGCAAAATGGACACAAGAATGTTTAAGAGCGAAATCTGCTCAGATTTATTGTATATTTGATTGACTGGGGAAATGACTTTCAGTTGACATCTGAGCCAACAAGTTAGCTGAAATAAAATTTTGCTTAATACCTTTGCATCAATAATCTAGGCACAGCCTCATTGATTGAGAAAGCCTGATCAATAGAGTATTACTGGCTGCCTAACTGTAACTTTGCCAGACTTTTTTGCTAATTCTGCTGATGACCTTCTTACCACTGCTTCTCAGGTTCACCTTTTTTTCCACTTTGAAATTCAATTTGCTCCATTTGCTGTTATTTAAAGAATTTACAGATCCAATTGATTTTGTCCACCTGCTATAGTTGCGCCTGATTGTGGTGGTAAAGCTTTGGAGCTGCCAAAGTACTCAAATATTTAGCAAGCATTTTCATACCAAATATACTTGGGATAAAATAACCCAGAACAATCAATCATGGGACTGAACAATAAAAAATGGAATATTCCATTTTCTAACAATGATTCACATAGCAAAGGATCTACCAGTTTTAAAGAGGATATTGTCATACTGAGAAGAAAAAAATAAGAAATGGAAATAAGAAGATGCGTCTGTAGAAGGGTAACGAAGGAAAGGAGGCCAACTGCCCCAATGGAGAAAGAAGGGTCATGGAATGTGTTACAGCTCAATGAAATTTAGAAATAATTGTCAAGAATTGTGAAGGTCTGAGATTTTAATCTCCATATAAGCTAAGAAATTAACCTGCCACAGTTTCATGGATGCTAGCAGAAGACACAAACAGGTGACAAAGAACTTTGTAGCTTACAGCAATGGCAGTAGCTAGATTATCAGCATTTGTGTTCTGCCCCAAGCCCTAATTCCCCAGAGCAACCTAAAGAGAGCTGGGTAACATGTGCACACGGGGTTTTGTGTACAGAAGAGGAACCCTGAATTGAGTACTATAACCTTTTATAGTGAGAAGTAAGTATGCCTGCTCTTTACTCCAGAGGGAGACAGTATCTTTATCTTGCAAGGCTTTGCTCTACAAACATCTAGAAATGATAATCCAGAGCTAAAGTTGTTAGTGTTTTTACTGGCAAAACCTACAGAAACAAGGGATAGTCACGGAGAATTACATCCCAACAAGTATCTGATGTGACCCTCCCCTTTCATAGTTATTGAAACTAGAAAAGGCTGAGTTCTGAAGAACCGCATTCCCCCACTGATCCCTAACTCCTCAGTTTCTTAACCTCTTCTCCTCCTGAGACCTTCTCTTCCACTCTAATTCAGTCACTCATTCTCATGGCTCACTGTGGACCTTGTCATCACCCCGACCTATTCTGTCTCTGGAAACCGAAATTAAGCATCACCCAATTACTGACCTCAATGTCCCCGTGTTTCAGCCCTCTCATTTGGTGACTGCACCTATTCTTCAGGACCTCTGCTCCTTCCGCTCCTGCACTTCATCCCAATCCATCAACGGGCATTAGTCTTCACATACTTCGCTTTCCAGTTTAGACTCCATAGTCCATCCCTTGAACTGCTCTCATGTCAACATCTTTAACTTCCTCATCCCACTTTTTTTCTTCCTCTGCATTTCCCAATAAAAACTCGGTTTTGAATAACATTTACTACCAGATTTTCTTTTAGGTACCCCTGGGCTGCTGAGCACTGCTAGTGAAAATTGCACAATTGTGCAGATTGGTTTCAACATAAATTTATAGTCTCTAATCTCAACTGAGCTCTCAACACAACGTTTTTTAGCTCCATCACACTGCTTAAATCTGACTCACTCTGACCCACATTTGCAACAAATGACATCATTTCTTCTGCATAGAAAAAAAGTGGAAGCCAACTTCCAGATATAAATTCACTCAACTTCTTAACATGAAACCTGCAAAAATTGCTGTAGTGTCATCCCTCTGGTTCTTCTGTCAAATGGAGGAGAGTCTCTCCTGTCACTGAGACTAAGGTAAATTCTGCTATCCATGATGTGTAGCTGTATCAGAGTCTTCTAATTGTCCTCCAACATCCATTGCCCCCTTCTTCTGAACTAACATAATTGCAAAATTGTAGCTGGCCACGTGACCATCCAGAATCAAGACTAAAGTTTTCCTCTATACCTTCAGTTAAATGTGGCCATAGAATGAAAGCAAAAATGGATGTAACTTCTGGGAAGCATTCTCAAAAGGAGTGGACGTAACCTTCTCCCTCTCCCTTCGTAAAGCTGTACAGAACATAGATGTAAAGTCTAGAGCAGTAATGTCCAATAGAAATATGATGCAA
Source organism: Equus quagga (assembly GCF_021613505.1). Taxonomy (NCBI): domain Eukaryota; kingdom Metazoa; phylum Chordata; class Mammalia; order Perissodactyla; family Equidae; genus Equus; species Equus quagga. Next base: position 104,427,326 of record NC_060270.1, on the reverse strand, counting down.
GCCACAAGTGCAAGCCGCATAAGTAACTTTCAGTTTTCTACTAGCCACATTAAGAAGTAAAAAGAAACACGTGAAATTACTTTTAATAATGCACCTGATTTAATCCAATATGCCTAAATTATCATAACTTCAACATGTAATTAATATAAAAATTATTAATGAAGTATTTTACATTTTGTTACACTGAGTGTTCAAATTGCAGTATGTATTTCATAGTTATAGCATACTTCAATTTGGACTAGCCACATTTCGAGTGCTCAACCGTGATTGTGACGGTTAGCTACCATATGGGCTAGCTCAGGGATAGAGTTCCACCTGGAGGATGTTAGCCATGTGCACTGAAGCAACAATATGGAAATAAAACAGGTTCCCCACAAAGCAGCACCATTCCAGTGCCGGACTACTTACTTGGACTTTGGGATGACAGAAAAATAAACTTTCACCTTAGGCCAAAATCATCCTAGTTTTTCCTCTCACTTGCAGCTGAAACTTATCCCCTTCTGCTTCATCAGGAATGTGTTTCCTTGCTCTGCTCTACATTTTACTGCTACTATTCATTCGATCCAGCAGAGTGAAGTAAAGGTAACCTAGCCCAGGCACAGCAATATTGTTTGGAGGTGCCATCAGTTTCATTACAGCTCTACAACATACTAACTGGAGACTCGGGTAAGATACTTGACCACTGTGCCTCAGTTTCCTCATCTGTAAAATGCGAACAATAATAGCACTTATCTCAGAGGGTTGTTATGAGCGTTAAAAAAAGTTAATACATACAAAATACTAAGAACAGTGCCTCATACTGTAAGTGCTAGATAAAAGTTAGATAAATCCTCATATACAAATCCTCCTTATGACGCAAATATTTAAGACCCTTTTATCTTAAAGAATAGTAATAATAATAAATTCTGCAGCTGCTTGTCAGCTACTCCCTCATGGCCAAATTAAGAATTGTCTAAATCTATATGTGCACTTACTTACCTACCACGGATGCTTCAATGTACGGCAGTGTGGCTTCCATTTCCATCTCTCCCCTGGAACTACTCTCCTCTCTATTGCTTTAGATAATTAGCCATTCCCCATTTTGAAATACTCTCTTTTGTTGGTTCACTGAGTTTTTTTCTTTTCCTTCTTTGGCCGTCTTTTCCCCGTCACCTCTGTGGGCTCCTCTTTCTCAGCCTCATATACCACAATTTCCATCTTGGACTTTTTGTTCTCTTTCTCTGCGTGCTCCCTAGATTAGAGCATCATCCCCATGGTGCTCACAGTATCTCAAGCCCATATAACCCTCCTGTGCTTTACACCTGTATTGATATTTCCACTTAGATGTTCCACAGCAACCCCATTATCTTAACTTCCAAACCTATTTTTCCTTCTAATATTCCTATCTCAGTGAATGGTGTGAACATCTGTCCAACTGGAGTCCATCAAGCCAAGAATGTGGACATTATTCTCAACTCCTCTCTCTCCCTCAATCTCACCAAACCAATAAATACTAAGTCCTCCTAATTCTGCTCCTGAAATAAATGTTCACACTCACTTTTCTCCATCCCCATCACCCATTCAAGTCATCAGTATTTTATACTTGAATTAATAGTCTCCTGGACTGTCCCCAATCTCCAGTCCCAATTTTCTTTGATCCATTCTTTCAACTAGATTTCACAAGCATGATTGTTTACTCCCCTGCTTAAAACCTCTTTTCTCACTATCTCAGGAGGAAGTCCAAATTCCTTAAAATATTTTGAAAAGCCCTGTGTTATCTGGTATTTGCTTGCTTGTCTTATTCCAAACCCACCACCCCCCATTCCTAGCCTCCTCAGCTGCTAGCAGTTCAGCTCCTTGAACGTACCGTGCTCTCTCATCCTTTAGCCTCTAGTGGGCGCTATTGTTTTCCTCCCTAGGATCTAGTCTGCCTCTCATCTAATGGATAGCAGTTCAGTTTTTCAGTCCTGTTGATCCCAGGTGCAGAAGAACATTCTGAGTGGCCAAACCATTCAACGTGACCCCATCTCCCCTGTCCCAGTTTCTGGTTCAGGGGTAAGCACGTGACCTAAGTTGGTCAATCCTAATGAAACCCAGGATTTCTGTTTGATGATTGGAGAGAAAAAAAAAAAAAAAACCCTTTCTTTTTTAATTTGTTGTGAGGCCTAAACTGACGTAGTCATTTTGCTACCCTGAGGAAATCCAAAATCAGGACAAAATCAAAGCAGAGGAAAGCAGAGCCAGCGAATTAGAAGGAAATCCAATAAAACCCTGACAAAGCTACATCTGAAACCATCCTTACCTCAGGACTTTTTAGTGACATAAGCTAATAAACTCCTCTTGTTAGTCTGTCTGAGTTGGGTTACCTGCAAATCCTGATTGAAATAGGAACTTTTGCCTGATCGTTCCTCTACCTGGAATATGCTTCTCTCATTTCTTTACTCCTGCTCATTCTACTCTGGTCTCAGTGTAGACACTGCTATCTGCATTCATTTTCCCCAGACTAGTCTATGTACCTTCACAGCACCCTGAATCACCTTGATTTCAGTGATTCATAATTGCTTGCTTCTTCCTGTCCCATGTGAGATTAAAAGCTCTGTGAGTCTAGACACCATGCCTTTAATGCTTACAATTGTTTTTCTGGTATTTAATGTACTTCTCAGCATATAGTGGATGCTTCAGAAACATCTATTGAATTAATTTTGGCTAACATTTGTAGAGAACTTTCTATACATCAGGCATTGCACTAAGATTTTTACATATTTTATCTTATTTAATGATTACATGTGCATATGCAGTTATTATTAACTGTAATTGTTCACTATTTTATAGATGAAGAGACTGAGGGTTGGAGCAGGGAAACAACTTCCCTTTCACACATCTAGCCCCTGTGAAAGCTGGAATATGAACGCAAGTCGCCTGTCTCTATGGTGTATGCTCTTAGCCGTTACATTATGCTGTCTCTATAAGAACGAAAGAATGAATAAGAATCACATTTAGAACTCCGATCATCTCACTCTCTTCGGTATTTTTCCATCACGCCACTGTTGCAAGACATTATTTAATCTTCTTCCAAAAGCTCTCTTTGCCAGATCAAAACCATGGAGCAAACTGATCAAAAAGTTTCAGCTTAATAAGGAATGAAGAAAAAAACCCACGAAAATTGTGATTAGATTCTTCACTTTCAGTGAAACATTCCACCTAGTATGTCATGAGCTTAAGTGTAATCTTAGCATTTGCAATGCTCTATTTCAATGAAGTTCCTTTGTATTTCTTTACCCAAAGAAAATTTAGAACTAACTCCAGTTAAGTTGTTTTGAGAAGGAAATTTTTCACAACTGTGAAATTTCAGAACGTTGAACTGGTGATCTCAGCCCCAAAGCCGGGAATACAGGATGGACAGCATTATGGCTGCATAACATTCCTGACATAACTCAATGTTTATTTGTAGAAACTAATGCCCCAGAATATTCTCATGGGATTTGAAATCTCCCTTTTGCTAGTTTCCCCTGGTTGGCAATTCTTAACGTCCATTATCCAGCTACCATGATGTAAAGTAGAATATACTTTGCTTGTGGAAAGAAAAAAGAGTGGTTTACAACTTCAATCAATTTCTCTAGTTAACATGTTAATACTTGTTGTAGGGTAATGTGTTGAATGCTCCCAGCATGCTAGGCTTTGAAGAAACAATGCTTGAAACAAAGTCCCTGCCTATTTCGTAGGTATAGTCTCTAACTCAAATACTCTGGAATTTTTAGACCACCATTTGAATGATTACTCTAGGTTTAAATATTTTTTTTTAGCTGATTTAGTATTTAAAATGTTTAAAATTAGCTTTTTTCCTATTACATAAGTAATACATGTTCCCTGCAGAAAAATTAGAAAAGCATGCAAACAAAAAGAAAACAAAAATAACCCATGATCGCAACACTCAGAGATAATCACTTTAATTATATTGTGGGTGTTCTTCCAGACTTCACTTGTGCATAAACACACCCACACACTATTTTTTTTTAAACAAATACGGGATTTTAGTCTACATCCTGTTTGGCAAACTGCACTGCCTGCTTTATTCAGCAATATTTGGTGTAGCACTCATGTGGGATATAATGATGAATTAGTAGATGAGCCATGTAAAGAGACTGAGGACTAATTGACTATCTGGCCTTAGCAGAGGACCCACAACAGCATGATACATATCATGTGTGCTTCCTTCTGATTTAGAGGGAATGTTGACTCTAGTAAATCTGACAAACTTACTCAAGCTCCCTAGGCAAAGCTGAGAGAATATTTTGGATAATTATCATGAGTTTATAGTTTTTGAAAGCTAAATGTATAATTGAAGAAATGTATAATTGAAGAGAGACCTGAAGCCTGAGGCCCTATGTTATCTCGATTACTTAATTACACGATCAAATGCACCAGATTCATTCAATAAGCCACCTAACTCTACATAGATTCTAACTACAAGCCATCAAAGAATTGTAGAAAAATTGAGGATAAGGGCATCAATTTCAACATATGCAGATAACTGGCCCAACTATTCACCATTCATTCACATGATTTGCATATGAAGACCCAGACCTACTATGTCCTGTAAAAAAATAAACTTTTCACATTCTAGGCAGTGATTCACATCATGTTTCAAAGGATTTTAAAAATAGTCGGTGTGTGAAGGGCATTCGGAGATTTAAGCTTTCCCCACTGCATGGTTCACTGCTAATATATCTGGGATATATCTATATTGGCACAAACATAACGAGTGAAATAATGTTTCAAAGATGACATTTTTAATGTGGGAGAGAAAAGTGTGACCTAATGTTAATTACAGATGTCAATTATATTTGTGTTGTTTAGGGAACATTATGTCATTGGCAGTGTATTAAAACATAGGCAGCCATAATTTGAAATCATTTTGGCAAGGAACTGTCTGTAATGGAAAGGAACAGTAGCTGCCATCTACTAATCTCCCTGGGATATCAAAAAGCTTAGTGGCCTTGAAAATAAATTGTATTATTAGAAAAAATAAAAAATCTATGAAAAAATATATGAATACATTGTGATGACTTCAGCTAAAAAAGGATAAACAGTATTGGATGATTTTATTGTTATCTTCAGGCTTAAGGAAGATGATCATAAAGAAGATGGTGACCAGCTGTTCTTCAAGGCTACAGCAGGAAATGGCTTAACTTGCAAGACAAATTTAAGTTGACATAATGTAAGAACTTCTTGACAGCGTTGAATTTTAATCACTTAAAATAGGCTCCTAAGGACAGCTGAGGGAAATGTCTGCTTTGAAAATCTTTAACGTTATGATTATGATAAGCATTACAATTGGCTGCTGGGGTTTGAGTAAGGTCCCACGTAAAAGGAGAGAGCTGGTTTTAGGCAGGATTACTAAACGTGTCCAAAACTCTTCCTGCCCTACTTTTTGGTATTGTCTCACACAGCCACTCCGAAAGGATTCCAACCAAATGACCAATTCATTTCCTAATTCACTTCGCAGAATTGAGTGCCTACTCCTTGCTCCAGTATGTGGACAGATTGCGTCAATTTATTTGTCCAAAATGTATAGGTAGAGCATTTATTCCATGGATCTCGTGTTCATAGGGGCCTTCTTTATTAACTGTTATTTCTTAGTCTGTGCTTTCAAGTAATAGATATTATGTGTATAACACAGGTATCATAACAATATGGTAAAGATGTTAAGAATATAGAGTGTATTTCTTCTGACACTATGGGATAACAAGTAATGTTCAGACCATGTAGAATTTCAAGCAATATCCAGGGAAAAAGAGATAATCATTCTGATAAATTTGCATCATAATTTAAAAATTTATATTTATTCCTGGTTTTTTGTTAAAGATTTTATTTTTTTCCTTTTTCTCCCCAAAGCCCTCCAGTACATAGTTGTATATTCTTCGTTGTGGGTCCTTCTAGTTGTGGCATGTGGGACGCTGCCTCAGCGTGGTCTGATGAGCAGTGCCATGTCCATGCCCAGGATTCGAACCAACGAAACACTGGGCCATCTGCAGTGGAGCGCACGAACTTAACCACTCGGCCACGGGGCCAGCCCCTATTCCTGTTTTTTTTTAAGAAAATCTCTCATAATGTAGTCAAGTTTAAACTCCATATAATATAAAAGCTATTCTAATCATGATGTCTAATTACTAAGATGAGAAAATTACCAAAAACAGCTTAAAGGACCATTGAATTCACTAGGAAATATATGTGAACATCTCAGATGTATGTGAGCACCTAGGCATTGGGCTCTGAAATATAGCAAAAAGAATAACTAAGAGACTAGTAGTTATTGTCAGTCTCAAAAGATGAAGTAATTGAAGGAATGAGTTCAAAATTAAGAAATTACAAATACTAGGTGATGATTAAACAAAAAGTAAGAGTTCGTAAGAAGGGAAAAAGAAATTACATGAATTCAATTAATTCAATTTGAAAGAGAGTCTATACCACTCAGTATTTCAAGATTCCTTCTGGAAGCAGCGAGACTCTCTGATTCCCCATTTCTTTACATCATGAAGTCAATTCTTTCAGGCCTATTCAGCCTCATCAAACTGGCTCTCCCACTGAGAAGCATCATTAAGATGGCAGCTCCCCCAATCTTCCACCTGAAAAATGGCCACCGAATTCACAGATTTTCATCCCCCCCTGCACGCCCTCACATCCCACTGATTTCAAAGGGAGCTGTGTATATCGAAGACAGATGCAGAGGCTGAGAGGATGTGTGAGTCCTTATATTCCTAAAAGTAAACAGAGTTGAACAAGACGGATCTATATTCTTCTACACAATTTAATCAGGTGAATTGTGCATAGCACAGATTTTATGTTCATCAGGAAACAATGCTGTAGTGATTCATTTTATTTTTTTTCATGTATTGATATACAGATAGAGATAAATGTGTCTTTTTTAAAAATTATATTCTCTGTATTAGTACCATATAGGATTTTTTTCTCCTGCATGTTAATGTTTGAGTTCCACAGCCAGTATCCCACAGGTTACAGTTAAACATGTCACAATTAAATTCCAAAAGGATAGTATTACACACACAGTACATCCATTCTTATGTAGTTTTGCTTCACCTTATGCAACAGGTGTTCCTGAAAATTTTGGTAATGATTGAATTTTGTAAGTTAAAATTTTTTCCTAAATGACCTAAATGAGCTGGTATTTCAAAGAAATCTATGTTAAATCTTTCTTAAAAATAAATAATCTTTTGGAAAAATAAGAAAATTCTCCTGTGCAATAGCTGATATTCTATGTATGTGCTTATCATACTTTGTTAAAGTGCTATAAACTTGAGCAGTCTTTATGCACACATTTATATGGCTACAGTCAGACATTGACTTGATAGGTATCTACTTGACCTTGCTAATTTATCATCTTTCTTACTGTCATTACCCCACATTTGGGTCCTACTGTTTAAGATATGCATTTGCCAATATGTTTTAAGGGGTGTTTTTACTTTTATTTCCTTTTGTATTTCTCTTAATGGGAAATACATTTGATGTTTGTTTTTAAAACTGCATATAATGTATTGCTAATATAAAGCTGTATTTGGTTAAGAATTAAAGTCAGTAAGATTAAACTCTCCCATTTGTGTTACTAATTGAAGAAGGAAAAACACATTTTGTTTCTTTTCAAACATTTCTAATACTTCCATGTTGAACACCTAAAAACGTTTGCCTTTTATCCAGTTTCAGTATCCTTTAATATCAAATGTCTAGACATTATAATGTACAGCTTTTCCATAAGATGCATAGATTTTTCTGCATTTTGCTATGCAAGTAGTAATGAATGCATTCTTATGAACTATTCAAACAATACAGAAGGACTCCGAGTCTTTGCCCTGGCTGCTTCCCCTATCTGCAACACTTTTTACTTCATTTGAGTCACATTTCAAATGTGACCTCCTCTGAGATGCCTTCACAGACCACTACCTAATATTATATTGTCATGTATTTGTTTACTGTCTGTCTCCAATGAGAAGGTAAGCTCGGAAAAAGTGGGGCAAGGGATGAGCGGGCTGAGAAGGGCTTCAGTTTTATTCACTGCTATATCCCCAATTCTGAGAACAGCAGTGGCTAGCACATGTTAGACACTTATTAGCTTTTGTTCAATGGAGGAATTAATGGCATACAAATTAAACGAATGCATTTCAAAGAGGTTTTAGAAAGTATTACGGAGATAGAATACACGGACTTCACGCAATTAACTTTTTCAATATTCTATCATAGGTCTTAAGAGCATAAAAGCACAAATTAGGTACAGTAGCTATTCAGGGAGAACTTACACCGTCTGCTTACTGCCACATGGTTGCAAGTGCAGCACAATCACCAAAAAGTCACTTAAAATCGGTATCTCCAAATCAACCAATGCCAGGTCTGAAACCTCAAATGCAAAGCATTTATTCCCAGGCACGAATAAATCTTATGTGACCCCCATTCAAATCATTGTCTTTAATTGTCTTCAAGTTAATAGTTGTTAGTGAATCTTTTCCATAATTAAAATGGTTGCGTATATCTCATCCAAGGATCTCTGTGAATATTCATGAATTTGAGATTTGAAGCAGAATGAGGAGCATTCAGATAAGTGACAGAAATGACTTTTAGGGGAAAATATATTACAGCTGCCTAACTCTTTGGAATATTTCATTGAAACGAAAAATCTTATCTTGAAAATCTTTTTAACCATTAGAATTTCCCAGTATGAAACTACTTTCCCAGAGTGATAGTCAGTTTCCTGTCTCCAAATTACATAATCACAATTTGAATCATTATCTTTTGAGACATTGTAGATGAAATTGTTGAATCTAATTGTAGAATTAATCAAAGGATGACTATTTTATCAGAAAATTATGTCTTGTGGTAGACTAATTATTTAAAATATTACTGTGACAAAAACATAAAGTTTCCAATATTAAATAACTTGTGGAAACTTATTTTTGAAAATCCAATCAAGTGGTTTTCTGGGGTTTTTTTCACTGTGGGATGCCTGAGTCACTAGTCTGTTAATATGCATTAGGTAGCTCCTAAATGAGGACATACCATGCATAAGGAGTTTCCCAGATGTGTTGACCATGGAATCCAGTTTTCAGAGAATCTAATGAGAGTAGTGTTGCAAGGAACATCCTTTGGCTAATACTGAAGTTGATGAACTCTAAGCCACTTTCCAAAATTCTGTTAGTAGGTGGTTTTTAAAGTCTGCTCCTTAGAGCCCAAAAGGAAGGTGGATTTAAACAGCTGTATCTCTGAGCCATCCATCCCATTTCAAATCGAGCCATTCTAAGTTTTCTCTCTTTTAAGTATTGGGATCTGCCTAAGATTTTATTTGAAAACAGAAACGGTTTGACAGCTTAAAATAAACATCAAATATCTGCAAATATTGTCTTTCAAAATCATTCAACAAAATTGTGTTTACTTGTCATGGTAGAGTCAGTTTACTTTTATGCTATTTTTACCTGCAAAACACACATATATTTGGACAATTTTGCCATTCTCTTGAATAATTTATGTTAAAATATCTGCTTTATAATCTAAATCCAGAATATATCCATTTATGTATCTCCTATTAAACTAATCATAGTTTTGGACCCATTTGTAACCCTAAATTTGATGACAAGAATATCTTACTTTTAATTATAATAAGTAAAAGTTTTATATATATATCATGTATTTCAATAATATATAATATTTATATATTATTACATGTAACCTTTCTTTATGTCACAGTTTTTAAAAGCCAAGACAAATGGATGTCACTGCAAAGTTTCTCTGCATAGGTTACAAATGAAATATGTAAACTTACTAAAACCTTTAAAATGAATATTACTTCAAATGATAGTTATTTTTAATGTCAAACTACTAATTAAAATAGAAAAGCCAAGGGGCTGGCCCCGTGGCTGAGTGGTTAAGTTCGCGCGCTCCGCTGCAGGCGGCCCAGTGTTTCGTTGGTTCGAATCCTGGGCGCGGACATGACACTGCTCATCAAACCACGCTGAGGCAGCGTCCCACATGCCACAACTAGAAGGACCCACAACGAAGAATATACAACTATGTACCGGGGGGCTTTGGGGAGAAAAAGGAAAAAAGTAAAATCTTAAAAAAAAAAAAAAATAGAAAAGCCAAATAACCATGCTCTAACTAATGAGTGGGAATGTGAAAAATAAAGCAAGAGTATTAGATAGCACACACTCTAATGTGTTTCTGTCACAAGACCTTACCATAATCCCATCCTGAGAAAATGCTAAGATAGAACCTGATTCGTTTGATAAAAGACAAAGTCCCAAAACATGAGTGGTAAATGATAAATGTGCATTTTGAAGTACCTGGGAGTAAATACAGAAAGTGCAATCACATCATCATTACTTTGTAAAAATATGTATATTGGAAATAATAAATACAATGATGATAATGATAATGACAATGAGTAAGTTAAATGCAGATGATATAAGCAGAAGGTAAAGGTTTTAAGAACCAAAAGTCTACACAAAAACAATATAAAATGAATGGGTAAGAATCTATAGAGATAAGCTTTCTTTTCCCTAATATTTGCCCCCTGATTTGTAAGGTGGTATTTACATCTGGTGGTGACTACATGACAGCTCTAGCAACAGAACATTTAGCGATCACGCACATTTCAGTATATTCAGCGCTCAACCTGAGTAAAGAGGGGCCACTCCCAAATCACCAACTCCATTTAGCACTTTAAATAAGCGATACGTGGCTTGGCAGTATGAGGGTTTTGTTTTGCTTTTGCTTTAATAAAGTGGTCAACGGAATGCTGTCAGTGCAATTTATAGTCTCCGGGTCACTGTGAAAGATTAGAAATTAGGTTAAAGGTATTTTTAAAACATAGTTTCTTCTTCACTCCAACCAAACAAGGAAGTTAGAATTTTAATAGAAATGGTTATTGATATACAATATTAATGCATTTATGGTTAAGGTTTTGCCAGCATTTCTATCCAAATAGCCTTGTTTGAAACAATAAAGAATTATGCTTCCAAACAGTAATGACAAATTTAAACTTGAGATACTCAAAGTGTTTTCAAAAACTTACAGATTTTCTTCAATTCATGAACATTTAGATAAAGAAAGTTGCATTAAATATGCACTTGAGTGGAACAAAACAAAACAAATACAATATCAAATATTGATATTTGAAAACATTATTCAATGTAGATTACATGTACAATGCAAAATATATGATGATTTGTTCGTACTTGCTCCAGAACTTCTTTTGCCCTAACATGTCAGTGCTGTCCACAGATCTACAGAGAAACAGGTGGAGAAAGAGAAAAAGCTGGTATAGACTTACCCTAAACCGTTTGGAGTGCCCACTGTCTTAACACACCTGGCTTGCTTTTAGTATTTCTCTCCCTTAACGTTATATTGAGTCTGACCCAGTTATGATCTAGGCTCGGTGGAAGGGGTTAGGAGGAAGCCGAAAAGGTATAGGGAATAAAAAGGAGAATATTGCCTGATTCTCTTCCTCTGACAACAGCATCAGAAAAGCTAACTAGTCCTTGAGTTAGCTTGAGATGCTAGTAAAATACTAGTGAGAGCAAAGAGCTTCCTAATTTCTCTTCTACAAAGTTCAAACTATTCAGAAGTGGACTAGACTGAATATTGGGCCAAATAATACCAAAAAAGGCATAGATTCAATTCATTATTCTTTTTTTCCCCCATTTTCTTTAGATTCAGTCCAGGGTGAAAAATCCAAGGCTCCATTACTCATCAATATTCAAGAAAGAACGATACCCACCTCAGAAAAGGAAGTGTTTGGAGACGCACACAGATGTCACTGCTACAGTTCAGTCGTGTTTTGGATATTATCACTGATTTCAGTGGGGATGAAGCTGATTCTCAATCCTCCCACCAACAATAAAAGGAAACATTAATGGAAGCCTGTTTATCATTGACCTGTTTATTTGTACATCAGATCAATTCCTTCAACCTAAAGGTGATAGCAAAAGAACTCTAACCTGAATCAGATGATCCTATAAACATAACTACCAGTTCACAGTTAATAAAAAAAATAGAAGAGCATGCTAAATTACATCACAGGGATACAGTCTGCCAAATACAGAAAATAAATTATATAAAACACAAAAATTAAAATAAAAAATAAAGAAGGAAAGAGAATGATTCTAGATTAAAACAAACAAGAGATATATAAATCAAATGCCATTTGTTTTGATCTTGATTAAATAAACAAATTTTAAAACATACTTATGGGACAATGAGGGAAAATTGAATACTGAATGGGTATTAGATGATTAATAATGATAAGATTTTAAGATATGATAGTGCTACCATCATTATTTTTTAATCCTAATTTCTTGGAAATATATGCTGATGTTCATGGATTTAAAAATATGATCTGAGATTTGCTTTAAAATAAGTCATTGTTGTATATAGGTAAAATAAAATTGACCAATTATTGATAATCAGTTATAAGTAATATGTGTTCATTATACTATTCTCTCTATTTTGAGTATGTTTAAAATTTTCCATAATAAAAACTTTTAATGAATAAATAATGGTGACGAAGGCAAGTGTGTATGTCTGTATGTGTGTCTTTGAGTGTTCATACTATTTTGTAGTAAGTAATCAACAGCTAAGCTGAGAATTTTTTTCTTCCACTGCAAGTGAGCTAATTAATTTTGACAACCAGTTTCCTTGTAATATTTTGCTTGGCCAAATTAGATCTACATTAAAGAAACAAATGTTAAAAGGCCCTGATGCTGAGTATTGGCTCATAGAGATGAAACAAAGAGAAGGGAGGATGACCAAAATATATGACCTAAGTATGAGTTATACAAGGCAGTGTATGTTAAAAATGGGAATGACTAATAAACCTGTAGCAAACATCACATTGAAATATGAAAGATTGAAGAGTCTTCTTCTGAGATGAAAACAAAAATAGGGTACCTGCTATCACCACTTCAGTTCAGCATTGGACTGGAAATCCTAACTGGTACAATAAGGCAAGAAAAAGAAATTTTAAAACATAAGGGTTGAAAAGGAAAAAATATATAATTGTTATTAATCACAAATAACATGTTTGCTTATGGAAAGAAACTATTAGTATTCATAAGTAAATGAATCAAGGTCACTGTACACAAAATCAATATACAAAATCAACTATTTTCATACATGCTAGCAACAAACAGAAAATGAAATTTAGAAAATGATAGCATTTATAATAGCATCAAAAACATAACAACTCTAGGACTGAATTTAGAGAAAGGCATACACTAATGCTACATTGAAACATAGAAAACATTATTGAGTATAAGTAAAGAAGATTTAAAAATAATAACAGGAAATACCATATTCATGGATTGGAGTACTGATTCAATATTGTAAAAATATCAATTTTCCCCAAGTCTATCTATCTACTCAAAATAAATACCAATCAAAATCCAGAAGGGTTTTATTTTAATTGAAAAGTCAATTTTGACATGCATATGAGAATGTAAAGGAACAAGAATATCCAAGACGTTCTTGAAGAAGAAGTACAATGTTGAGGACATTCACAACCAGATATGAAGACATATTATAAGCTACAGTGATTAAAACAGTGGATATTGGTTAAAAGACAAAAATACCAATATAGTCGTTTTCTATAGTCAATATAATAGACTAAATGACCAGTACAGTCAATAAAATAGAAAGTCCAGAAACAGACTTACACATACGCTGAGTTGATTTATGACAAAAACTTCATTGCAATGCAGTGAGGAAAAGATTACATTTTTTAAATAAATGGTGCTGAGTCAATTAGATACACATACAAAAAAGAGTGAATCTTGACCTTTTATCTCCTATCATACTCAAAAATCAATTCCAAAAACATTGTAGATCTAGTGTGAACATAAGAAAATGAACTCCTTAAGAGAAAATACAGAGACTATCTTCACAACCTCTGGGAAACAAGACAGAAAAGCATAAACGATAAAGAAAAAAAATGATAAATTGGACTATATTACAATTAATAATTTATTTTTCATCAATAAAAACAAAATAGCAAATGGGCAATCTAGGAGTGGAAAATTATATTAGAGACAACAAGAGTGAGATAGATACAGATATCTGACAGTGCATTTATATCCCAAATACATAAAGAACTTCTACAAATCACTAAAAATGTAGAAACCCAGCTAAAAAGTGGAAAACCTGGGGCTGGCCTGGTGGCACGGTGGTTAATTTCTTGCACTTCATTTCAGCGGCCCAGGGTTCACTAGTTCAGACACTGGGTGTGGACCTACACACCACTCAACAAGCCATGCTGTGGTGGCATCCACATACAAAATAGAGGAATATGGGCACAGATATTAGCTTAGGGACAATCTTCCTCACCAAAAAAATTAAAATAAAATAAAAGGAAAACCAGTTGATTAGGCACTGCTCAAGAGAGAATAACTAAAAGGCTACTAAACATTTTAAAGTGCTCAACCACATTAGTCAACAAGGAAATGCAATTATAACTAAAATGAGTTACCACAACACACCCACCAGAATAACCGTAATATCAGGAGCTAATGAGGATAGGGAACAAGCAGAATTCTAATATACTGCTGTTGGGAGTGTAAATTGGTACAACCCTTTTGCAAAGCAGTTTGAAACTATCTACTAATGCTGAACAGCAACATCTTTGACCTATCACTTTCTCTCCATGGATACGTACATCAAAAATATTTCAAGAATGTTCATAGCAGCACTATTCATAATAGGACCAAAGGGGCAACAATCAACAGGTACAAAAGTAGAATAGATAAATAAATGATAGTATTTTCAAACAACGGAACACCATATAGCAAGGAAAATGAATGAATCTCACAAACTTAATGTTGAGCAGAAAAAGGCAGCATGAAAAAAGTATATACAATATGATTGCATTTATGTAAATTTCAAAATCAGGCATAACTGACATATAACGTTAGAAGATACGATAGTATTTACATTGGAGGGTGGTAGTGACTGGTGCCTTTGGGTACAGGTAATGATTTTTTCTTGATCTGATCTTAATTGTGCATTTACCTTATTAAGAAAAGAATCCATCCAACCGTACACATTATTTGTATGCATCTCTACTATGTATATTATACTTGAATAAAAAGTTTAATTTTTAAAAATGGGAATAATATTTTTGCAAAAGATCACTACATGTCACCCTGTAGTAGCAGTCATTATTAAATCTTCAAATATTAAAATTGAACATTTGAGGTATGATCAAAGAACTATGTAGTTGGAGGAATCCTGGATCATCTGAAGTTACAAAGTTCTGCAGCTAGTTCCATGGAACACTTGAAAATAATCCTCCATAATTTCACTAAAAGCATATATACATATATACACAGATCCGACAGATACTATCAGAAGTGACTAACAGGTATCACCTAAGATACCAGGAGTTACCTATGATATTTTTTCTAATTTACGTATGCTTATATCTACTTATTTTTCAGATTAGGAATATTAATGAAAAAATTCACTTCTTTTTACATAATTTTCCTTTATTTACTCTACCATCTTTATGCTTGTGTATTTCATTTTTTTCCTGTGATTTGTCTGTCTTCTAAAACATTGACTGTATCCATTGATCCAAATAGACAGAAACTTCTGGGAAGGCATCCATATGAGGCAAAAAGATTTCCAAAAGCCAAGAAAACATTTTTGTGGCTGGACCAATCCTTGTGCAGACAACATGGCACTCATCAGTGGTTGATCTTGCGATGCTGGAGGTGAAGCCCTGCATTTATATAGCTGTGAATTCGCTTTACAAACAGCTGTTCTGCTGGGGTTTGTCCTGTCCATAATCAGTTTCACTTCTGGTTAGGGAACAAGCATAGAGATTTAGATCAGGGAGGAGTACTGACTGCAAACTTCCTAAACATTACTTATCTTTCCATCGTTAGCCTAAGTATTCTGGATATTATAGGATCAATTATTTCACCGTTTCATGCCTTCAAAATTTTTCAAAGTTTTACATTGAAATATATCTTTCTTCTGTGCAAATTTGCTTTATTTAGCAATAAGCATAGAATCCTGCAGATATAGGCATAAGTGAAAATGAAAGCACTCTACAATGACAAGGTGTAATTATAGCATTATTATTTAGAAAGTATCTATTTAACATTCTCTTTTCCACTGAGCACTGAAAGCAAAATATGTACTTCCATTTAGCTTTTGTAACTGTGTCATTATGCTTCAAGCTTTTGTTTGTTGGAATTCAAGTGTTAGAATACAGAAAATGAATATTAAATATATACCCTAATTGATCTCATTTAGGTACTGTTGGTAGAGTTACTGCTTTTAAGAGAAAAATCTCAACCCTCTCTTTAAGTGTTCCTAAAATGTGGGAACTCGAAATCTTATAGAAACAAATAAGTAGGTGTTTGTTTCTTCCAGTTAAGTAGATAGTTTGATTTCCCAGAGGGCATGTGGTGAGTGCAGGAAGGAAGTGAGGCAAGACTTTGTGGGAATTATCTGAGTCTTAAAGAAATTTAGAAGATTTGGATGTTAAACAAGGTTCAAGTTGGTTCGTGTTGTGAATGTCTAAACTGTTTTGCCCTTCCTTTGTGAAGCACCATAAAGTCAGGTGTGAATAGACTGTGAAATGGGCTTTTCTTGTGCAGCAAATTTCAGCCAAATGGTGATCCTATTTAAGCACATATGCAGCAGCCTGTTTTGTGGGAAAGTTTTATGTATAAACCTGGGGATGTGATCAAATGAACGTAATTGCTAACTTGAATTTGAATCATGGGATAATTCTTAATTTTCTTCACCTATATTAAGGCATTTTTTTCATTATCTAACTGGTGAAGATTTGAGATTAGAGATATACATATATACACACACATGTATATATACTTACATATATGCATATACCTAAAAGGATATGTCTCAATTTAATATAGGTTAAAATCTTTTAAAAATTAATAAATATGTACAGAATAAGAAGAATGTAAAATCTAACTAGAAGAGAGTCAAAATAAAGGAGACAAAGAACTGAGTATGCATTTGTCATAACTGATCACTCATTACTGAAATGACTAGGCCACAACTAAGGTTGACATTTTCAATTAAGAAAACAAGAAAATGCAAAAATGAGTTTTCATATGAGTTTTTCAAGTGAGTAATTCTTATCGAGACTTCTGATTTACAAAATGAGTGCACGCTTACTATGGAAAATACAAAGAAAAGCTACAGTAACGCTAAGTAACATATATCAAACAACTTGCATACCCTCGGTACTTTATGTCGTTGCATTACT
Organism: Equus quagga; assembly: GCF_021613505.1. Lineage (NCBI taxonomy): Eukaryota > Metazoa > Chordata > Mammalia > Perissodactyla > Equidae > Equus > Equus quagga. Next base: position 104,410,051 of record NC_060270.1, on the reverse strand, counting down.
TCTCACAAACACCTTATGAAGTAGCTATGATAATTACTTAACACTGTAAAGTTGAGGAAACTGTTTCTCACAAAGGTTAGCTTTTATCCAAGTCACACAGCTAGTAGATCGCAGAGCTAGCACTCAATTCTAGGTCTCGTTGACTCAGTAACCCAAACCCTACTAAAGAGTAGGAACAAAAGAAAATAATAATCACTTACAATACTAACATTCTGATATAGATACACATACAGCCAGACCCACATACACAATCGCTATAAATCTGTGGGGTAAATGGTATTTATTATTGTTTTTACTTAAAAGTAAATTGTCTTACAAGTTCCTCCTATTTCCATTTACCAAGTATCTACTGGAAAGTGTTATTTTGAAAAACTTTATCAAATCAAGATATTCCAGTTTCTGATTGAAAAGTCTGTACTCTCCTTCAGGAATATAAACTCTGTTGGAGGAAATAAGATTGTTACTTTTTTTCCTTACGTTTTCACGGATACAGTTAAGAGTATAAGACCTGGGGTCTTAAAACATAGGCTGGTTTGTTTTTTGGTCCATTTTATGGATCTGTGTCCATAAACAATGTTCTCACCAGTTTGAATACAGACAGTCCAGGTATAGTATCTAACTCTGAATGATAAGCTTTGATCTCCTCGGCCTGTGTCATGTTTTGCCTCTCCCAGATCTTGCCCACAATAGGCCTTGAGTTCATACCCTTCACTAACTCCGGGAAAAATGTTGTAGTTTTAATATACATTAAATGTTGCTTCTTGGATGGTCAGAAGGACAAACAACTAATTTCTGGGCTACAAAATTGAATTTCTTGTGCTTAAAATGTTTAATGATCTCTCCAAGCCCCTGCTGCACATTGTTTATGAACTTTCACTGTTCAAGTTCAGTGTGATGGTTAAGATAGTACACTGATTGTTGGCCATAGTCCACAAAAGTCCAATTGAAGCCTGGCTGGAGCTGTTGCCAGAATCACCCAGAAACTGGTTGCTGCTAAATACAGAGAAAGTACATGAGGAGGTTGAGTTGGTGGGTGTACTTATGTGTTCTGAAGAAAGAACAATTTTTTGCTTTCAAAGCAAGTTTTAGCAGTATAAAACCAATGCTTGTGAAATTATTTTATGCAAGAGAAGCCATATCACCATTCATATTGAATAAAGATATGTAGATTTATTTTAGTTTAACACTAGAATTTTCTGTTTAAAGCAGTACCCAAAACTTTATGCATGAGCAACAATCAAGAAAAACTGGACTGGAAAGAATTATTGTACCAAATGAAGTATTCTTACGTTGCATTAGATTTCTTTTCATTGCTAGCAGAGTTTTCTCTATCATATCCAATGAAAACACAGCTATTCTGACACAAACACTAGATACCAATTGAGTACAACTATACGATGTTTTTCTGGAGTGTACACCTTCCCAAGAAAATCAGCAGATAGTGGTAGGAAAAGTCAGAGGCCTCGGCCTAAATTCTACTCCACCATTGAATCATGAAGACAAGCAAGGCAGTAGTCTACTTTATATCTTCAAATTACAAAGGAGGTACAATTTGCTAGTTTTTACCAATATTATAATATAAGGGACATGTGGAACAAATCTATCATTTTGTTTTCAAGGAAAAAGATGGTTAGAACTCTCCTTTTTGGGCCCAAACATTTGAGAGAATGAAATTGGCAAAAAATAAGAATTATAATTCTCTCAAATGTGACCACCAATTTGAGCAAAATCACCATATATGAATAACCACAAAAGTGAATAAGTGAAGGAGCCGATCTTTTGTTTCCCTCGTCTGGCCCAAACACCAGTTCAGTGCTTGTGCTGTTTTGAAATGAGAAACTGTAAAAACAGCCATGTATTTGGTAATAAAGGTACCAAATATTTAAATAAATGAAAACGTTTGGTTCTCTTTCTCAAATTTTCAGATTTTTATCAGAATATTCTATTTTACATCAGCTACCACCTCAAAGCAGAGGTGAATATGGCCGAACAGGCATATGGAAGCTGCCACTCTAGAAAACTAATAATTTCACTAATTGGTGTTCTAAGCACCCCCTTAAATCACTGTCCTAGATGGGACTTCAATGTGAGTAGAACACGTACATTCAGAGTCCCTTGTTCTGGTAGAAATAGCCTCTCTCTCTGGAAGATGGAGAAAAAAGGGGCAGAAGCCACATTCTGCGGGTTTATGCAATTGTGTTTCTGACCAAAATGAAACCACCAAATGGTCTTTTTCCCTGTTCCAAAATCATCCCACATTTTCCTTTTAGAATTTCTTAAATTGGAATTTTACTTTCTTTACCTACTTTAGAAAAAGTATCGTTTTCATTTTTATGAAAAATCAAGTAAACATCATCATGCTTAACACTAGTCATCTACACTCCTGTAACAGCACATGTCCAACCCAAATATCTGCATGAGATCTTTTTCTGCATGAGAGAGAAAGAGACTCAGATACACGAATTCCATCGAAGACAAATGTTCTAACTGTAATAACATCTGGTGTAAAAAAAGAAATAAGTATTAATCTGCACATCAAAACAGATATCTAGATAAACACATTTGTCTTTTTCTGAATTATTGTCACTATTACTGCCATTATGTATTGTTCTTCTGCATTGTCTTCATTTCTTCTGTATTAATAGATGTCTCAGGATTTAACCTGTCACTTGCACTGAAAACAGAAAAAAAATACTCAAAATTAGACTGTCAGTTTGGTCACCAAGTTTTATCTTGTATGTCACTAGAAATTCTCATTAGTTACTTTTTTATAATCATTAAATGTTACCCCAGTGACTGTGACATATAGGAAGAGTACATAGTTTACTGAATGTCACTAACTGGGCCTAGCCTTGTGTTCTATCTTTTTCCGGACCTTTGACTTATAAGGAGGAGAAGATTATAGGAAGTGAGGATGTGTTTACTCATCATACAACTTCAAAACTTAGATGGTCTTTTAATAGGAAATACCATGCCAAGAAAGGATAGTTTCCATATATTCCTCTGTGGACAATTTCGTTAAGCACAGGAATCCCACTACAAATTCATGGTACCCTATTTGTGGCAGATGAGCTTCTTATATTTTCAGTGTGGATTTCATTCTCCTTCTCCTACAGGTGGTAAAATTTACAGTGAGCAATTGCCTGCCTTAAACCAGGATGTGCACACGTCAAGCACAGAGTCAAAAATAGGACACCAATCTCCTGACCCCTAACCCCTTCCTCTGTCCAGAGCACTGATTTTCTCCCTGCTCCACGGTGGCAACAGTAGGCATAGCCAGATGCCAAGAATTTGTTCCTTCTGTCATCAAGAAATAAATTTCATGGGTAAGGGAGCTCAGCTAGTCACTGATTGCAAAAAATGGAAAGCCAAATACAGCGTAAGAACTTGGTGCTGCTATTATTCAGAAGGTAAGAGAGAGAGTGCAGAACTATTAATACGATTATTTGTAACTGGGGTACAGAAGAATGTGGGAAAGGAAGCAGGAGGGGCACAGGCAAAATGAGTGAGGAGCATGAAGAAGTTTCACTAAGAAAACAACATATTTTGTGAGGCATGAGACCTTGAAATAATAACTGGAAGCTTTGATTGTATTAACAGATTAGTAGCATTCTGATTCTTAGTTATTTGCAGGGAATAACAGAGCAATGATGAACATATAGGAAGGACATTTTTCCCATGTCACTCTACAAATAAGAAACACATTTGTGAGCAGAGAAATGCGGTGATCCTTAAAATAGAAGCTTTGGTGAAGGAACTAGCAAATAGTGTAATGACTCAATACTTAGAGTAAGACATTTAAACAAACTCCTCCAAAATTCTCCCAATGAACATGGAACCTTTTATTTACGGAGAATTAATAACACTATAATATAATCATAAATAATGTTTCAGAGAGCCAGCTTTATCCCCCTTAGCAAAGAGCTCACAGGAATGACTATAAAGTGAAGCAAGTCAAAAGTGACATGTCACTTTAATCTCTTGACTTTTGTTTATATTACTTCCCTTTCAGGCAAAACCTCCCTCTTTCATTCAATCTACCTAAATTAGCCCCAGTATTGAAAGCCCAACTAAAGCCTCCTGATCCCCAATAAAGTCGTCACTGATCAGCTCACACTGATGGCTCCCTTTAACTGGTAGTAGCCATTGCCTAACATTAAAATATTTTTCCAGTTTTTTCTTAGAATTTTTAAATATATAGAAAATGGAAATGAAGAGTTCAATAAGTACCCATACCCAAATTCAACAGTTGAATTTTCCTTCTTTTATTTTTGGTAAACATTTTCCAAAATAATTTGTAGACACAATGACACTTTATCCCTAAGCATATCAGTATACACCTCCTAAAAATGAAGATATTCCCCAACATAGTCACAGCATCATTTTCATATCTATGAAAATTAAAAATGATTCTGTAATCTAAAATCAGGTCTATATTAAAATTTGTGCCATTTTCCCAAACAACATAGCTGGTTTTGTTGAACCAGAGAATCTAATCAATGTTTATGCTTTTGCATTAAACATCTGTACACTCACTTTTAAAAATCTTTTTGAAGATACTCAGCCAAGGATTTTTAATAATGTTCCACAAGTAAATTCACCTGATTAGTGCCCCATGCCATAATTTAAAATGTTCATCTACGCTTTGAATTTTCTGTAAAAGGAAAATAGGTCAAAATGTTTGATAAGATTCTTCTTAAAAAATTTGGCAAATATATTTCATAAGTGGTGCTGTCATCTATACATCACATCAGGAGTCATATAACTTCAGATTGTTCTACTATTAATAATGCTAAATTCGACCATGTTTAAGGTAATAGCTGAAAGAATTGTTCTTTGCAGAGGTCCCATTATCCAGTCTAATTAGCAGGTAATGCTTCATAGTTCGAATAGTTAATCTTCAGTTTCTTTCTTGTTTTAGACTTCTAGCCACATGCAGCATTCTAGAGATTGGGAACTACATTTGACATTCTATTTTATTAGCTACAGCACCCAGAATCACAATGATGACATTCAGTAGGTTTCTAATGAATATTTATTAATGAAGGAATTTGCAACATATCAAGTCAGACACATTCTAGTTCTTAATGTTTCCATATTCTGCTGCAGTCAGGTAGATTGCCCTAAGAAAATGTAGACCTAACTACTGCTTCTAGTTATGATGAAACAGTTTCCAGCAGGCCAATCCTCCCACTAAGAGGAACAAATCAAAAAATAGGTATTTCAGAGCTTCCAAGGCAGCCAAGACTTTAAAAGCCAAAATATCATAAACAAGTAATGTTAATTGAGGTGTGGCTAACATTCTATATGCCTGTTTTCCTCTTGAGGCACATGCTGATTCTTGGAAGAAGTAGGGGAAGAGGCTGAGAATCCACAAAAGAGGTGGTTGCTAAGAGGCAAAGAAGCCAGTAGAGTTGAAATGGAGCTAGAAAGAAAAAAATGAGAGTTCACAGCAACTAAAGCAGTCAAGACAATAGAAACCAAGATCTATGAGAAAAGTCAAGTTAAAGCATGAATCTAAGTTTTAGCAATTATTTTTCCATTAAGAAATTTTCTAAATTCTTAAGTTCCTCAGGTCGAAACAGAGAATATCCTTTAAAATGTACAATATTTACAGTCTAACAGTGCTCAAAAGAGAAAATTTTAAGTTCAGGATATGCCGGTTGGGAGGGGTCCTAGTAAGTAACCAAAACTCCCAGTTAGGAGCCCTAAATGGCGAATCCTAGGAGTATGGATAATCCAGAAGTGGACCAAGACTTACAAAGGCCTACCTTAAATCAGCTCAGTGCCTGACCGGAATGTGGCAATCTATTCTATTCTAGTTTCCTGCCAGAAGATCTGCCCTACTCTGGTTGATTCTCTAAAGGAAAATAACATCATCCAAATTCTCTCCAATGTTTCATACACAATCTCCAGCATTCAATCAAAAATAACCTGCCACACCAAAGAAAAGGAGCAGATCTGAAAAAACAAAACCAGAAACAGAAGCACAATAACAAAAAATGATTCAAACATGCTCACAGGTGACCCAGATATAACAGTTACGAGATGTGAATTTTTAAATAACTGTCAATGCTGTATTTTTTAAATGACTAAACTCTACTTAGTTTAGAATTAGTCTAGAATTTCATCTGAGAAATAGAATATATGACAAAGTATCAAATTAAATTCTAGAACTAAAAATGAGGAGAACTGAAAAGAAAAACTCAATAGGTGGGTTTAAAACTAGATTGGACACAGATAAAAAGGTGATTAGTCAAATGGGAAATAGCTCAGTAGAAAATACAAGGACTAAATCACAGATACAAAGGAAAACTAAATGTGCAGAAAAGAGCATAAGACACTTAAGAGATGTAATAAAAATTCATACATATGTGTAACTGGTGTTCTAGAAAGGGAGAACAGAGAGATTGTGGCCAAAGTAATATTTTAAAATAATGGTCAAGAATTTTCCAAAAGTGATGAAAAATAACAAGTCATGGATTCAGAAGAACTACATATCTCAAGCTGATGAATCAAAAAGTAAACCACATCTAGTAAAAACATTTTTTAAAACTACTGAAGACAAAGACAGTAACAGAATCTTAAAAGCATTTAGAGGAAGAGGCCTATTTGCCTTCTACAGAGCATTGTTCTGTTGGCTTCTCAAGTGAAATTATTGAAGATGGAACACAAATGAATAATACCTTTAAAGGACTGAAAGAAAATAACCACCAACCTATAATTCTATACCCAGCTAATATTTCTTTCAAAATAAAAGGCAAAATAAACTATAAACTTCCATAAGTTTTATAATTTTACATTTAAATCTATGATCCATTTTGAGTTAATTTTTGCAGAAGGTATGAAGTTGAGGTTGAGGTTTCTTTTTTCTTACTCCTTTTTTTTTTTTTTTTGGCCTATGGCTATCCAATTGCCCCAGTACTGTATGTTGAAGATTCTATTATTTCTCCATGAAACTGTTTCTGCATTTTTGTTAAAAATAAAGTTGGCCAAACTTGTATAGTGCTATTTCTAGCGTATCTATTCTGTTCCATTTTTTTCCATGTTTATACTTCCAATGTCACACAGTTTTGATTAATGTAATTATGTAATATCTTGAAATTGAGCTGAGTGATTTCTCCTACTTTACTCTGCTTCTGTAGAAGTGTTTTTGCTGTTCTAGTTCTTTCGCCTTTCCACGTAAATTTTAGAATAATCTTGTCAATATCTACAAAAAATCTTCTGGGTTTTGATTGATTTGATTTATTTTTCTGAGCAACTATAAATGGTATTGTATTTTTAATTTAGATTTCTGCATGTCTACTGCTAGTATTTAAAATACAGTTAATTTTTGTATGTTGACCTTATAGGCTGCAACCTTGCTGAACTCACTTATTTGTTCTAGAAGGGTTGTATTATTTAATGGATTCCTTGGTCTACATAAACCATCATGTCATGTTCAAATAGGGACAGTTTTGTTTCTTCCTTTCTAGTCTTTTATTTCCTTCTTGACTTATCTTTCTGGCTGGATCTTCCAGTACTGTGTTGCATAGCAACAGCAAGATTGGACATCCTTGCCTTACTGTCAATCTTTTCAGGAATGAATTCAGTCTTTCACAATTAAGCACAATGTAGCTGTCAGTTTTTGTAGGTATTTTTAATCAAGTTGAGGATACTCCCCTCAATACCTAGGTTTTTTAGAATTTTTATCATAAATGGGTGTTGGATTTTGTCAAATGAGTTTTCCATATCAATTGATATGATCATATGACTTTTCTTCTTTACTTTACTAATATGGTGGATTACATTGTTTAATTTTCCAATATTGAACCATCCTTTGGAATAAAATCCACTTAGTCATGGAATATAATTCTTTTTGTATATGGCTTAATTCTATTTGCTAATTTTCCATCAATAATTTTTGCAGCTTATACATGAAGGATACTGGTCTGTAGTTTTCTTTTTTTTTGTACTGGCTTTGGTTTGGAACTGGTTTCATAAAATGAATTGGGATGGGTTCCCTACTCTTCTATTTTCTGGAAGAGATTGTGTAGAATTGGTGTTCTTTAAATGTTTGTTATAATTCTCTAGTGAAGGTATCTGGGTGTGGAAATAACTTTTTTAGAAAAAAACTTGATTACAATTTTAATTTCCTTAATAGTTAATAAGGTTGCTCAAATAATCTGTTTCATATTGAGTTAGTTGTGATAATATGTACTTTTGAGGAATAGGTCTATTTCTTCTAAGGTGTCAGATTTATGTGTAGAAAATTGTTTGTAATATTCTCTTATTAACGTTTTCGTGTCTGTAGGGTTTATAGTGATATCCTCTGTTTCTTTCCTGATGTTCGTAATTTGTGTCTTCTGTGTTTTTCATTTCAGTCTTGCTAGAGATTAGTCAATTTTATTGATATTTTCAAAGAATGGGGTTTCTATTTTAATTTACTTTTCTCTACCATTTTTCAATTTTATTGACTTATGCCCTTTATTACTTCTTTCACTGACTTACTTTGCATTTATGTTACTCTTCTCTTTCTAGGTTCTTGAGATGGTAGCTTATCTAAGTCATTTGATACTTTTCTTCTTTTCTAATGATAGTGTTTAATGCTATAAATTTTCCTCTCAGCACTGTTTAGCTGCATTCCACAAATTTTGAACTGTTGTGTTTTCATTTTTATTCAGTTCAGTGCATTTTTTTTATTTCCTTTGAGACTTCCTCTTTGATTCATAAATTATTTAGGAGCATATTTTCTATTTTCTAAGTGTCTGGAAATTTTCCTGTTTTCTTTGTTACTGATTTCTCATTTGATTCCATTTTGGTCAGAGAACATACTCTGTAGGATTTCAGTTCTTTCAAATATGCTGAGGTTTGTTTTATGGCCAGGATATTGTCTATCTTGGTGTATGTTCTGTGAGAGCTTTAATACAACGTGTACTTTACTGTTTTGGGGAGCACTATTGAATAAATTTTGAGTTGTTCCTGTTGGTTGATGATGTCATTGACAGTTTTTTATATTTTTGCTGATTTTCTGTCTAGTTTTTACATCAATTGTTAGAAGAGGGGCATTAAAGTTTCCAGCTATAAACGTGAATTTATATCTTTCTCCTTTAAGTTGTATCAGTTTTTGCCACATGCATTTTGAAGCTGCTATTGTTAGGTGCATACTCATTTAGGATTTCTATGTCTTCTTGCCAGATCAACACTTTTAACATTATGTAATATTCCTCTCTGACTCTGATAATTTTCTTTTCTCTGAAGTCTACTTCATCTGTTACTATTGTAGCCATTCCTGCTCCCTTTTAAGTCTGTAGAATTATTTTGGTTCATTATTTTACTTTCAGTATATGTATGTATTTGAAGTGAGTTTATTATAGACAGCATATAGTAGTGTCATGTCTTTTTATCTACTCTTTAGTTGGTGTATTTAGACCATTTACAATTAACAAAATTATTGATACATAGAGGTTTAATTGTCTCATTTACTTTTTGTTTTCTGCTTTCTTATTCCTGCCTTTCTAGAGGTTACTTGAATATTTTTTAGAATCTGATTTTGATTTATCTACAGTGTTTTTTAGTGTATTTCTTTGTATATATTTTTAGTAATTTCTTTAAGTATTACTTTATACATACATTACATATGAAAGCCACAATTTATAATTAGAGGGAAGTTTAGAAACCTACCTCCCTTTATGTCTCTTAACTCTCCACATTTATAATTATCTTAAATATTTTCTCTACACATATTGAAAAATGCATTAGACAGTGTTAATTTTTTTCTTCAATGATCAAACACAACTTAGAAAAATTAGAAAGGAAAGGGAAGTCTATTGCGTTTACCCATATATTCACTTCTATCATATTCTTTTTGCCTTGCTGCTATTGTAAGATTCCCTCTTTTATCATTTCCTTTCTGTTTAGATATCTTTTAGCCATTCTTTTAGAGTAGGTCTGCTAGTGACAAATTCTCTTAGTTTCTTTCATTGGAGAACGTCTTGATTTCCCTTTTATTAAGGAAAGATAGTTTTGATAGATACAGAATTCTAGTTTGCTATTGTGCCATTTCCTTTCAGCCACCAGTGGATTTCTGATGAGAAATTCATTGTCATTCAAATTACATTTTCCATGTAGATAATTTCTCATTGCTCTCTGTTTCCTTTAAATATTTTGTCCTTGTCTTTAGTTTTCAAAAATTGTCTATGATGTATTTCATTGTGGATTACTTTGGGTTCATTCTGTTTGGGTTTCATTCAGCTTCTTGAATCTGTTGGTTTATGGGTTTTTGCCAAATTTGGAAAATTTTCTTCCATTATTTCTTTGAATACCTTTATAGCTCCACTCTCTTTCTCCTCTCCTTCTGAGACTTTGAAGACACAAATGTTAAATCACGTATTATAATCTCACAGTTCACTAAGACTCTGTCCATTCTTTCAGTCTATTTTCTTTGTTGTTCAGATAATTTTGATTGTTCTATCTTTAAGTTAACCAATTCTTTCTTCTGATCTCTCCAGTCTGATATTGAACCCATCCATTAAGTTTTTTACTTTGGAACTTGTATATTTTTAGATCAAAAATTTCTGTTTGGGTCTTCTTTACACTCTTTTATTTATTCGCTGAGACTTTATATTTTTTCTTTTCTTTCAAGTGTGTTTGTAATTGCTCATTGAAGAAATTTTATCATGGCTGCTTTAAATCCTAACATCTTTGTCACCTCCTTGTTGTGTCTGTTGGCACCCCAGCTGAGGCAATTTCAGAGGAGGTAGGGTGAGATTCAGAAATTTTACCACTACTCAGCAGTAACAAGGCCACAGTTTTTACATCAAGGAATATTATTAGGGATAAAGAAGGAAAGTACATAATGATAAAATGTTCAATTCACCAAAAATCTTGTTAGTATTAATTGTGCATGCACCTTACCAAATAGCTTCAAAAAATATGAGACAAAGCTGAAAGAACATAAGCAGAAATAGATAATCCATATTTATAGTTGGAGACTTCAACATCACTCTGTAAGCAATCAATTAAACAAGTAGACATAAAATCAGCAAGGCTTTGGAAGACCTAAAAGATATCATTAACCAATTCACTCCAATTGATATTTATAGGATACTCAACCTGTGAACAGCAGATTTTAAGCATCTTTTTAAGCCTAATTGGAGCATTTTCTGGGCCATAAAACTAGCCTTAGCAGTTTTAAAATAACTAAAAACCATACAAAATAGTTTTTTTTACTCTAAGGGAACTAAACTAGCAATAAATAACTGAAAGATAGCTAGGAAATATCTGAATATTTTGAAAATAAACAACATAATTCTAACTAACCCATGGATCAATGAGGAAATTATAAGATAATTTTATTTAATGAAAATGAAATACAATATACCAAAATTGTGGCATGCAGCTAAAACAGAGCTTATAGAAAATTTTACATTAATAAATGCAGATATTAGAAAAGAAGAAACATCTCACATCAATTATCTAAGCTTTCACCTTATGAAACTAGAAGAAGAGGCACAAATTAAACCCAAAGCAAGCAGAGAAAGAGAAGCAACAGAGATACAAGCAGACTTGAGTAAATACAAAAAAAAATAGAAAAATCAAGAAAATCAAAAGAAAAGAATCTCAAAAAAGTGGTAAACTTTAACAAAAATGACCCAAAAAAGTAAACACATTTACTAATATCAACAATGAAAGAGAAAGCATCATTAAAGAAACTTCGGACATCTATAGCAATAAACAAGTGTGAACTATTGCTACATACAACAACAAAAATGAATTCCACAACTTCATATTTTAAAAAAATAAGTCAGACGCACAGAAATCCTTTATGATGGTAGATGTCAGAATAGTGACTACTTTTAAAGAGGATAGTACTCTGGGTGTAGACGGGTCATGGGGTGTTTCTGTTGAGTAGAAAATTTTCTATTTCTATTTCTTTGTCTGAGTGATGGATACATAGTTGGGTTCACCTTATGAAAATTCATTAAGCTGTAACATTAGTATTTGTGCACATTACTGTTATGTCTATTCCTTTACAAAGTTGATCCATAAAGTACATAACTCTCCCCAGCACCCTTAAGTCCCTTACCCCTTATCCCTTGATTTACTGCCATACATTCTCTGCAGATGACCATCAATAAATAAAGCCACTAGTCCAATGTGTGCACTTGTTCTCAGTCCTTTGAGTACTTCTGGGGTTCAGATTACAATCTTTGCTCTCCAAGCCATTTTGGCCTCAGCTGGGTTCTCAAGGATGCTCACAAAATCCTGTCCTGTGTCTTAACTGGCTCTCTCTTTTTATTTACAGTTATCACTGTCTTAACAAATCCACCGCTTTACCTCTGTCTTCTTCCCTCATCAGCTGACATTGCTTCCTCTGCTTTCATAAAACAGAAGCACCACGGAAACTTCCCCACACCACACCCAAAACTAGGAAATGAAGCATAGAAATCACATCTGTGATAGCAGGAGACACCAGGCCGTGGAGAGTGAACAACCAAAGCACACCTCAAGTTCCTCAACTTATTGGATAGTGTTTCTTCGACAGTGGGTGAGCAGCAAGATTCAGCAGAGATTCCACCATAATTTAAAGAACTTGGACAAATAATCGGGAATAAACAACCTCTCCCTTTCTTCTTCTGTTCTTTCAGCCAAAAAAAGAGTATTTACTTTCATGAAAATCTTCTTCTTTCCCCAAAAAAGTCCTTTCTCCTTTGTGAGACAAATATTTCTACCTCTGCTCTGGATTCCCTATCCGTCTCGTGATCCAGGATTATCTTCCACTAATGAATGCCTCTTTGCCTTTAATCTTCCTATCATTTGTACTCCTCAAATTGCAAGCATATTTATTCCAATCTCTACTAAAAGGAAAAACTCTGCCTTTCTGTCAATAAAACTCTATCTTTTATCGTATGTTGAGCTCCAAATCTTTCTATCCAGTGCCTACTAGAGATGTTCAACCTGCGTGTTACACAGACACCTCAGACAGATCCATTAAGAATTCCTAGAAGACCTTTATTTACCTACTCCATACAACAGTGTTCTTTTCATTCTTTTGTGCAGGCCAGAAGATTGAAAGTCATCCTTGACTTTCCACTCACTGCATCCCAAGTCGTCAGGTCATGTAAATTCTACGTCCTAAAATCTCTTTCAAATGCATCTGATCAAGTTCATCTGTTACTCCTTTAATTCAGATCTCATTACATTTAAAAATGACTAGATTGGGTTAAAAACAAATCTAGCTATACTTTGGTTACAAAGTACAGGAGACACAAAATTTGAAAGTAAAACAGCCAAATATATAATGGATAGGTAGATACAAAGAGAAATGAGAGAAACTATACTATATTCTTAATATGGCATATTTAACTGACACTAATCAAGCTAAAAATATTACCTTCTACTCAGAAGTGCATAGAACATTTAGAAAAATGGATTAAATGTTAGCTTACAGGTAAAAAATTATGTTTTTCAAAATTTTAAAATTACATATGTCCCTTTTTAAACATACAATAAAAAATGAAGCAAAATAAATTTAAAGCAGCATCAACAAAAATGTTCTCACGTAAATAAATCTTCAGTCAGTGTCAATTAAAACTCTTTATTAGAAAATACTTAAAAATAATTAAAGGAAGAACACTAAAGATCAAAACACAAGACAAGGCAAAAGCTGTCAGAAGCAAATCATAACACCAACTATTTTCAGTGCTAAATGAGAAAAAAAAGAAAATTAATGAATTAGGCATTCAACTCAAGAATAAACAAAACATAAACCTGAAGTAAACCTGAGGAAAGCAGAAATTAATACAAGTAAAAGCAAGAATTTTTTAGAAGGCAGAAAATCAGAAAAATCAGAGAAAAGAAATGGACTAACAAAAGCAGTAATGACTTTCCTATGTATCATAAATAACTACTTAAAATATAATGATAAGATATCCTATTAACAGAGGCATCCATATAATAGTAGCATCCATAGTATCTAAATTATTAGGAATTAACGCCACAAGAGACATAGAACATTCACGTTAAAATCCAAAACTTGAGGAGCCAGCGTGGTGGGGTAGTAGTTAAGTTCACATGCTCCACTTCAGCAGCCTGGGATTTGCCGGTTTGGATCCCAGGTGTGGACATGTACACCATTTATCAAGCCATGCTGTGGCAGGTGTCCCACATATAATATAGAGGAAGATGGGAATGGAAGTTAGCTCAGGGCCAATCTTCCTAAACAAACAAACAAACTTGATTTGAGGGACATAAAAGAAGATATAAAGCAAAGTTGTGGCATATCGTGTCCCTGAAAGTTCAATACGGTAATGATGTCACTTATCTTTATATTCATTTCCAGTGCTGCTGTAACAGATTGTCACCAATTTTGTGGCTGAAAACAACATAAATGTACTATCTTACAGTTCTGGAAGCTAGAAGTCCAATATGTCTCGTGTTAGGCTAAAATCAAGGTGTCGGTAGGCTGCTTTCTTTCTAGAGGCTCAAGGGGAAAAATCCATTTCCTTGCTTTTTCCAGTTTCTAGAGGCCACCTTCTTTCCTTGGCCAGTGTCCTCTTCCTCCATCTTCAAAGCCAGCAGTGCATCATCAAATCCCTCTCCTCTCTGTCCTCTGCTTCTATCATCTCCTTCTCTACTTCAGACTCTCCTGCCTCACTGTTACCCTTATAAGGACCCCTTACTATTACGTTGGACCCACCCGGATAATCCAGTAAAATATCTCAACATATTTAATTTAATCACACCTGCTAAGTCCCAATTACCAGGTAAGGTAAAAAATTCACAAGTTCTAAGGATTAGGACGTGGATATCTTTGGGTGATCATTATCTGTCCACCACAATCTCCAAATTGATTTAGACATTCAATATAACTCAATTCTTTTTTAACTTGACAGAGTGATTGTAAAGTATAAGCGGAAACTCAAACAGATAAAACTAACTCAGAAATTTTATAAGGATATTAAAAGGAAAGGACTCTTGTTGCCAGATATGAAAACGTACGGCACCATAATAATTAAGGCAATGTAGTAGTAACAAGAGAATAGATGTATCTTGGAAGAAAATTTTTTTAAAATACATATATATGCATATGTAATTAGTAGTATAGTATACGATAAAAGTGGCATTTAAGATCTGAAGGAAAGGGCTGATTATTCAGTAAATTATGCTGGGAGAATAGGTTAATTATTCGGAAAAAAATGTTGGGATTAAAGTTAGATCTGTACTTCCCACCACATGTCAAAATAAATTCAAGATGGATAATAGCATCATTAAACAACAACAACAAGAATTAAGTCATTAGGTTTGAAAGTAAAATATAGATGAGTAATTATTTATCTTTTGACGAACTGAGTAAAAAAGAACTAAGTATAAAAGAGGAGGAAATAAAGGAAAAAATTGATAACCTTGACTACATTAACACACACACACAAACTTGCAAACATCAAAAAAACCATAAATGGAAGTAAAAACAATAATAAAAATAATGGGAAAATGTATTTTCAATCATATGACAAATAACTCAGACAAATAAAGAAAAAGGCAAAAATCCCATTAGGAAAATAGGCAAAGAAATTGTTATGACTGTTAAATTCACATTTGTTAAGAGAAGCACAGGGTACCGGATGGTGAGTCAAAGTTTAACAACAGACTACAAGAAAAATTGAAATAGAGAAATCTACTACTCACAAATCTTGGAGGAAACTTCTCAAACGGCCACACAAGGAGGTCAAGGCAGGGTGCAGACAGACAGAGACAGGATCTGGGGCACACGCTTTTACTAGGATCCATGGGTGGAGTGCTTTGGGGTTCCCAGAATAAGACCAAATTGGTCAATTCAAACCAAAAGAGCAGAGTTTTGTGATAAGTTTCAGATTTTAATTCTTTTAGTTTTTTCTTTGTGATTTTCTCTATTTTCATCGTTAGGTTATACAATGAATATTAATTGTTTTTGTGAGCTTAGTGAAAGCAGTAGATGTAATTGTTTTTAAAACAATAAGAGAGCAAAAAGAATATAGAACAATTAGATTGCCTCTGAGCACGTCTTGAATTTTTTAAAATTAATCTTTCTGGCTTTTTCCCCCCATCTGAAGTGATTCTACCTTAATGTTTAAAATGTTTAGATCACTCTGGACTGATAATATCTTGTGCAGATCAGCCTGGTCTACCCAACACAGATGCAGTTTTATGTTTCCTATCAATGAAATTACTTTTCAATACATTTTAGGCAGGATTTGATGTAAACCTCCCCAGTTTTAAGTTTTAAGTTAAAATTAAGAATCTACTTTGTTTGCTTTTCTTTATATTGCTCCATCTACAAACACCCAGTATCGAAAATTTTCAGAAGATGCCCTCCTGCCTATATGTGCCTCATCTGTACCAGGAAAGTGATCAATGGCCACAATGTGGCTTCCACAGGAATGACATCTCAGAATTATCACAGGCAGTCAGAAAGTACTGTGACAGCGGCACACCCAGCAGGGGTGGCACATCCATTTGATATATAAGGGCAGGAATAAAAAAAAATTGATATATAAACAAGACTCTTACTTTGGATCATGAAATAGTGAGTTGTTTAAGGAGCAAAATGGATATTATAGGAAAATAAATATTCTATCATGTGGTGCTGGGTAGGAAGAAGTCATAATTTTCATTCTTAATATCAGTTCCACATTTTTCTGACTCTTATCATCTCCTGAAATATCACCAGAAAACATTTCTCTTTCATGTCCTTCCAATTCCAAAGCTAAACTCTCAAACCTTTAGGAAAAGAGGACTTTGTTTAATAAACTTGATTTGGAAAACAATCTCAAACGTGTAAGCATTTACTGCAAATTGACATATTAAATTATTTAATAGGTCAGAACTATTTTTAGACTAGAACTTTTCCTTTCTACCTTTCCTTTGTTAATCACTATCCTATCTGTTTCTAAACAGAATTTTAGGTTGGGTCTTATAAAAGCTGAAGCCTATACAGAAAGCTATAATTTGTGCATGTGACGAAGTACTTTGAGGTCATAGAGGAGTTGGAATATGAGCTAATTATTTGGACAGCTTTCAGTTTTTTTCCTCATATTTTTGTTTATTTGTTCTTTAAATTCTCCTAATATAAATCTAAATGGTCTAGTCAGGTTAGTCAGTTCTATTGACCAGTTAATTCATAGCCATTGAATTTAATCTGAATAGTGGGTTTGCATGAATAGACAGGACATAGTCAAATGCAAATTTGGATGTCATCCAGCTAATTTGATCTGGGAACAGAGTAAACAATTATCATTAGCATGGAGTTTGGGATCTGATTTATGCAGCCAGGCCATCTACATTAGTCAGAGTCAGATAATTGCCAAGTCCTAAACGTTGTTTGGTGTGTTGATCTGTTGTATACACACAAGGGATTTCACTTGGCTCATTCATTCTTCCCCTCTCCACTTCTAGAACTTTATACTCTAAATTGCATTCAACCTTTTGCACATTTGTTCTGAGTTCTTTACATTGTAACTACACTATGGCACATTTGATGTCAAATCTGTACATTCTAATTACACAGAACCAAAAGCAGACAGGCCCCTGTGTGCTTGTGAACCAAATACAACCAAATGTTTCCATTTGTGAGCCCAAGATTGCTGGGGAATTTCAAATATTTCTGTATTTCTCGATGACAAAAAGGGCATGCTTTGAGTTAAGGCAAAAATAGTCTTTTTTAAATTTATAAAGCTTATGATAAATAAAAAATATTTCTTTGCATGTACTCTTTAGAGTCTGGTTTTAAGAATTTCCTACAATGATTCAGTAGAAGTGTAGCTTGGTTTTATTCCCTGGAATCTACAAGGTGAAAGGACTAGCAATAAAAATTAAACTGACTAGTCCAATTTCATTGTCCAAACTAAAAGAAATTTGGGGACGCACAGAAAAGCAGAAAAGGGTGTTAAAAAAATACATTTGTATTTTAAAAGTCCATTTTAATCCCCTAAATCTTTATTGAAAACAAAGCAATAAAATTTACATGACATAAATATATATGTGATCAGGCATTTAGGAATCAAAACAAGCCTGGCACTGATTTATGGAATTCTCTGTGCTTTGACGTGACTAAGGGTGAAAAGGTTTCTTTTGCTAAAAATAATGACACCCATACCTAAGAAAGCATCTGGACGCCATTCTTGGGACTAAAAGACTTTGCTAAAAATCAGGCCTGTGACCTTGGTAACCAGTCAGTCAGTCCATAATAAGGTTCATTTTGTTTCTCACAGATTTTTTTTCTTTTGGAGTACCCTTCTTAGTGGTAGTTTTGCTTTTGAATACTGAGTATTGGTATATGAAGAAGCTATTTCATATGTGATGTTTTCCATTATAGAACTGGATAGACATGTTTTACATAATTTTACTTCTATATAAAGATGCATTTTTTTCCCGCTGCTAACTGAGTGACTTAGCATGTGCACATCAGTCATATGTGTGACTATGCGCAGTCACCAGCAGCCAAGAGTTAACTCTTTTGGACCTAAGTTTCTGATCTGAAAATGTTCTGTGTGCTATTCAAGGCTCATTCCTTCTAGTGTGAATATGTGTGTGGGAACAGTTGCTGGTGATGCAGAGAAAAGGAATATAAGATGTACAATATATTTTCACATATCTATTTTGTATTTACAATGTATATAAAAGTTAAGGAGAGCAATATTTAATTGTATATTTAAGGCATGGAATAGATTGGAAAGCAGACAAATGACTACAGGCAGCAGATTTCAAATGCTCTAAAGTATTTCCTACCTTTTTTTCTAGTGAGATTTTGTTCAGGAGAGTATGGGATGCTAAATTTTGCTCTGAAAATATGTGAGTGAATTGTTGTCCTAACCATATTTTCAGACTCTAAATTTACTGTCTAAGTAAGCAAACGGTGAATGAATATAACATAACAAAAAAGAAGTTGTTCTATGAATTTCCTACAGCACTCAAGATGGAAGGCCTCCATAGCCTTCCTGATTTATAGAGATTACAGAGGGAAGAGGCAAGTCGAGGACCACTCTTTTTTAATGCGAATTTAAAACAGACAAATGATTTATCCAAAGAACTTGAAAACGCAAAGGCATAAAGATACATGCATGCCTATGTTCATTGCAGCATTATATGCAATAGCCAAGACTTGGAAGCAACCTAGGTGCCCACTGAGAGACAAATGGATAAAGAAGATGTGGCATATATACACAATGGAATACTGCTCAGCCATAAGAAGTGATGAAATCCAGCCATTTGTGACAGCATGGATGGACCTTGAGGGTATTATGCTGAGTGAAATTAGTCAGAGAGAAAAAGTTAAATACGATATGATCTCACTCATAAGTAGAAGAGAAAAACAACGAACACATAGCATTGGAGATGTGGTTACCATAGGGGAGGGGGGAGAGGGCAAAAGGGGTGATTAGACTCACATGTGAGGGGATGGACCATAATTAGTTTTTGGATGGTGAACATGATGTAATCTACACAGAATTTGAAATATGTTTCGATGTACATCTGAAGGCTAAAATTATGAAAAAAATAAAAATAAATAAAATAGACAAATGAGAGTCTTCGGCATTTTTAGCAAACGTTTATGGGGAAAAGGATAAATTATTGGTGATAGGCTCTGAACTTTCTTCCTTTTTTCTGATTTTTGACTTTACAAATTCAAATCACTGTTTTTAGCGTATATATAGGAGGAAACATGAATACAATATGCTGTTTAAGCAAGTATGATATCATACAGTTATCTTTACCTGTGAGAAATTTTGTCACTAAACCTTGATATTAGAATTTACATACAGAATTTTATTTACATAGTTCTCTCATTCATTTATATACTCCTGAGCAAAGAACACTTCCCTTGGACATAAACATGCCATCCTTTTTTTGGCAAGTGTGCTTCTTTCAAAAGGATATACTACTAAGCAGGAAAGGAGGAATAGAATGCTTGCATGGCAAGAGCAAACAAGTCAACAGTGACCTCAAGAGCCGCTCTTTCCCATTCATACATCTATTATTTGTGCATCACCAGCTACATACATAGCATTTTTTTAAGAAATTCCATGTCTGGCATGTTGTAGGTCCTTAATTTATTCGTTCAACAAATATTTATTGAGCACCTACTACATTCTAGACTCTGGTCCAGGTGCTGAGGATACAGCAGTAAACACAACAAGAAAATTATAACTGCTGTAGCGAGTTGAAGTGTGGCCCCCAGAAGATAAGTTCACTCTGAATCTCAGAATGCAAACTTACTTGGAATAACGACCTTCGCAGATGTACTTAAGGTAAGGATCTTAAGACAAGATTAGTGTGAGCTCTGAGTCCACTAATTCATGAGACAGAAAAGGAAAAGACAAAGAGAAATAGATAGAAGAAGTTCACGTGAAGACAAAGGCAAAGACTAGAGTTATGAAGCCCCAAGCCAAGGAAGGCCAAAGGTTGTTGGCAGCCACCAGAAGCTGTAAGAGAGACATGGAACCCACTATTCCTCAGGAACCACCTCTGCTGACATCTTAATTTTGGACTTCTGGCCTCCAAAACTGTGAGAGAGTAAATTCTGCTGTTTACGCCATCCAGTCTGTGGTGATTTGTTACAGCAGTTCCAGGAAGCTAATCCACCTGCCTTTGTAAAGCTTAAATTCTACTGTGAAGAAATAGACAATAAATGAAAGAGATAAACTATAGTATGGATTTGAAAGATGGGCAAAATATAGGTAGGGAAAAAAGGCATATAACAGATTTCAAAGGGCAACACTATAGTATTGATGACTAAGTACGAGCACAGTTCATAAAGGCCATTGTGAGGAGATGAATCTAGCTGAAAAGAATGTTTTCTATCAGACGGAGCCAAAGAATATCTTGGGTGAAAAAACTTTGCAGATAATCTAATAAAACTTTGAAATTCTTGAACTACCTCCTGTCATAGGGACACTTCAGAAGTTTACCATGCCACTGCACTCAGGGGGTTACAGGGACAGAAAAAGGAACCAGGATTCACTCTCATTGAGCATCTCAGTTAGTAGATTTGTTCCCAAGAGTTCTCAAGAGTTGTATATCTAACTTCTCTGATGTTACTAGCTCTGTTCTCTTGACCTACACAGAGTACCAATCTTTCACGCAGTAGTCCTTTGAGAATTTGAAGATATGTGGGTTTTCTCTTCACCAGATTTACAATGATGAGTTTCTCTTTTTTTCTAACTTTTGCTTGTATGGTTTCCACACCACACACCTTCTTGCCCATGCTGTCCTGTCCAGGATATAATTGTCAAATTCACCAAGTGTCTACAGTACTCCAAGACTTTTCATGCCTTCATAAAATAGAGAAAGACTATCATCTCACCTGCTCTTAGAGACTGCACATTGTTAGCGCAAAACAGCTATCAAAAAAGACTACAAACACAATAAATTTTGGGGGTCCTCAATACACTATTGCCTAATATTGGGCTAATAGTCACCTAAAACTCCAAAGTCAAATGATTTTGCCAGGTATATTGCGATATAGCCACATCTGCTACTTCCGTCGCTAAATGCTGTGTTTTGCAGTCAGTTGCTCCAGCTTGCCAAGATCTTCATAGACCACGATTCTGACATGAAAAATATTCACCATCATCTTCAAGTTTTTTGTCTAAAAATTTACCAACTATGCAACTTAAATTCTTATCTAATTCATTGATAAATCAAAGCCCAGTACAGAAAGCCATAGCATGCCATCTTCCACCTTCCTCTATGTTGACGTTCATTCATCATTCATTAAGTTTTGAGTGCAGTCATTTAAATCATGAGTCTTTATATGTTATTTTTAAATCCATATTTTTCTTGTTTTCCACAGGAATATCCTGAGACTTTGTCATTTGCTAATTTAAATATAGATATGTTACATTTATAATATTTCCTTGGCTTGCCAGTTTAATAAACATTTCTTAAAAGAAAATTGATTTGAGATAGCTTGAATTGCATTCTTAAAGGTGTTCTCTCTTCTAAGGATTACTACTTCTGTCTAAAAATGTATGAAGCGTACATTTGACCAATTGTGGTAAAATTATTCTCAGGAATGTTAGCACGTTTTCTTTCTTTACCTAACATTTTGTCCAGATTTTTTTTTTTAAATAGCATTTGCTCTTATCTAGTTTTCTGGCATCTTTCTGTTTCTACCAATATTAAATAGTATGTGTTTGGCAAGCTCATCTGCAAGTCATTTCAATACCTTGGAGATAAACTCTATAACATTTCTTTTAGAAAGTGAACAAATTTTTCAGAAATAAAAACAAAACTTGAGTTACTTTTTAGTCCAGAAATAACTAAAGAGAGCCAACTCATTTGATAGAATACGTAAAATTTTGGCAGAAAAGATACTGTTGTACCACATTGCAAGAATATACTAGAGGCAAACACAACCTCAGTTCTACAAGAGTGTTATACCCTTAAAATGCAAGTTCCTAAAGGAGATTCTGGAAAATTCAGTGTAATACTTGAAATGTGTTTTCTTGGTAGGAAGAAGGGTGGAGGTACAGGCTTCTGTTGGGAGAAACAAGGATTATGACACTTGCAAAGCTACAGCATTTCAAAGGATTAATAGCAGGCTGGAACAGATCTTCTCCTCTGGCCAAATGAGAATTCAGGGGGATGAATTTTAGAGGTAAAGGTACATATGAGAAAGAAGGAGACAAATTTTCTGGAAGCTGCTTTTGCAGCTGTGGACCTACAGCTGTATGGCACATGTATGTACCAAGTGTGTGTTTGTGTGTAAGGTGACTGTGTATATGCATATTGTAGGAAGTAGGGTGGGACAAAATGCATGTCTCATTATCATGTCTCATCAAGCATATGTTCAGGAACTTCAATTTTGTTTGCTTTTTTACCCCTCTAATGGTACATCTTACCAGTTTACTTCAAAGTAGAGATGTCATCTAGAATGAAGGGACTTCCTTGCAGAGGGCAGAACATGCCATGAAAAAAAAAGGGCAAGCATTTCACAAAAGAGATTGAGTAGAGTCACTGACACTGCAGGAACGTGATTAGAATACACAGAAAAATAGTCATAAGTAGCTGGATACTAGAATACAAGTTCTAATAAGCATAGAGAATAACCACACAATTCCACTTTCTCCATCCCACTATAAATGGCTAGAAAACTAGAATTTAAGAAAATATATATTAACAAATTTCAGACAGAAGAAAATAGCCAGCACAGGATTGGGATTCCTGAAAGAAGGGAAACAAACAGGGTAAGCTTTATGATTGCCTGAGTTTACTACTTGGAATCAGGTTTCAGACCACAGCACAGGAAACTGAAATAAAGCCTGGAGTAGGAGCAATGAGTTGAAAAGACAGTTATCTGAGCTCAAGGAGATCAAGTAGGTGAGATTTTACAGAGCAGAGTAGTGAAGTGGTTGAAATAAGCTGAAAAGAGCTTGGACGTCTACACAAGGATCTCCTTAAGGCTTTGGCTGATCTGTCCATTTGTGGGGAATAAACTTCCCTGAGTCTAGGAAAAGAACCACTAAAAAATAGTGATAAAGCAGTAGATTGAACAATTCCCAGAGTTCAAATATAGGTAGCAATAGTTTTATTCCAAACAACCAGAGTGAAAAGAACTTGAAATACACAAGGCAAAAGGTAGAGTTCTTAGAAAGATCACATTACACAGTAGAACTGGATGAGCTTCATAGAAAAAGCTGCTCTGGACCTGCCATAACAAAACTTAAAAGTAAGTTTCAAAGGTATCATATTTATCAAAGAGTACTTACCTATATGCTAGAATAAAATCCAACACTCTTTAAAAGACGATAACAAAATCCAGCACTCAGCAATGTAAAATACATCGTCTCCAGCATATAAACCAAAATTACCAGGTATGCAAAGAAGCAAGAAAATATCACTAGGAGAAAAAAACAATAAACAGATCCAAAAATAACAGACATGATGGAATTAATAGACCATGACCTTAAAAGAGCTCTTATAAAACTTTTAAATATGCTCAAGGATGTGAAGAACAACATAAACATACTGAGATGAGGAATTAAAAATATATGGAGGGGCTGGCCCCGTGGCCGAGTGGTTAAGTTCGCGCGCTCCGCTGCAGGCGGCCCAGTGTTTCGTTAGTTCGAATCCTGGGTGCGGACATGGCACTGCTCATCAGACCACGCTGAGGCAGCGTCCCACATGCCACAACTAGAAGAACCCACAACGAAGAATACACAACTATGTACCGGGGGGCTTTGGGGAGAAAAAAAATAAAATCTTAAAAAAAAAATATATGGAACATCTAGATGTAAAAAATTTAATATCTGAAGTGAAAAATACACTGGTTGGAAATAAGAATAAATTACACACAGGAAAAGAAAATTTCAGTGAACTTCAAGACATAGAAATAGAATTATCCAAAAAGAAGCACAAAGAAAAATTACAATAAAAAGATAAACAGAGTATCAGTAAGCTTTGTGACAATATAAGTTAGTATAACACATGTGTAATTGGAGTCCAAAAAAAAAAAAAAAGAGGACAGGAAAAGAGCTCTAAAGATTTAAAGATATAACAGGTAAAACCTTTTTTTCAAATTTGTTGAATTTGTTGACTGCTATAAGCCTATAGATCCAAGATTCTCAATCAACCTCAAGCTAAATAAAAACACAGATGATAAATGGGATAGATAGATCCACACCAATACACATTATAATCAAATTTATGAAAACCAGTCATAAGGAGAAAATTTTTAAAGGAGCCAGAGGAAAATGCACATTATATAAAGAACAAAAATAAGAATTACAGTATACTTCTTAATGGAAAACATACAAATAAGAAGACGATAGAATGTTATAAAGTTCTAGATAGAATAGAATGGTAGATAGAATGACATGAAAGTGTTGGGAGGGAAAAAAAAACCTACCAACCTGGAACTCTATGCTCAACAAAAATCCCTCTCAAAAACAAAGGAAAAAATTGGCAAACAAAAACCAAGGGATTCATTGACAGAATTGTCTGATAAGAAACTTTAAAAGAAATTTTCCAGGCAGAAGTATAATAATACCAGGCAAAAAGTTGGAAATGATAAACATAGAAGAATTTTTCTCAATTTTTAATTTCTTAAAAAGATATCTGGTGTTTAAAGCAATGATAATAACAATATGTCTTGGAGTTGATAGGATTTGAAGAAATAAAATGAAGGACAATAACACAAAAGATAGGAGGGAGAAATTGAACAATAGTATTATGAGGTTCTTACACTATATGTGAAGTAGTATAATGTTATTTGAATGTAAATTGAGATACGTTAAACTCCAGAGAAACTACAAAAAAAAAAAAAAACCAAGCAGAATAGCTAACAAGCCAATACTAGAGATAAAAAGGGGAAACATAAAAAGTACTCAAGAGCCAGCCCTGATGGCCTAGTGGTTAGAGTTGGGCACTCACTGCTTCAGCAGCCTCGGTTCACTTCCCAGTCATGGAACCACATCACCTGTCTGCCAGTTGCCATGCTGTGGTGGTGGCTCATGTAGAAGAACTAGAACGACTTACAACCAGCATATACAACCGTGTACTGGGGCATTGAGGGGAACAAAAAATAAATAGATAAAAATAAAAATAAAAAGTGCTCAATCCAAAAGAATTCAGGAAAGGAGGAATGAAGGAAAAAAGAACAGATGGGAAAAGTGGAAAACAAATGGTTAGAGGATAAATTTAAACCAAATCATATCAAGGATTACATTAATTGTAAATGGCCTAACCACTCAAATTAAAAGGTATAGATTGTCAGATTGAGTTTTAAAAAGAAATCAAGATGCTACCATATATTGTCTAAATGAATATCCAAACTAAGTAAAGTTCACAGACTTTGTTTTCCCAGCATTCTTGACATTTCCTCAGGTTACTGGATGAATAAATAAGCTTTCAAGTTGAAATACAAGAATTGTGAAGGAAAAGGAGCTTTAAACTGTTAATGAAAGATGAAGGGCACACGAAATTCACTCTCTAAATTGTTAAGTAAATGATTATTCTACATGGATATACATGCATTCAATGAGGGGAATAGAGAAAAGTTGAAAAGGAACAATTTGAGGCTTATGAAAAAATCTAAGTAAATAGAATAATACAGTATGCTAAAGATAGGTATAAAGGTTATTTTTAAATGTCTATGGAAACATAATATATATGTAGAAAAGTATAATTTGAGGTAATTTTTAATCAGTTATCATGTGAAACATAATTATTATAGGATGAAATTACTTTCATTTTAAAGGAATTAAATAATACACGAACTCTATGAAATGACAGATAGAATATGAGCTGATAAGAAAATACATTAAAAGGAAAAGAAAGTTCAGGGACTAATGTCAAAACTTAAGGAAACTACTTCTGGTTTCTGGTTCCTCACGTAAGGGTCTTGGAAGTCACCACTCTGTCTTAATGACACGTAAAAAGCTGAGCAGCCTGAAAAATTAACAACTCTTCTTGGATCCACAAGAGAGGGAAGAACACAAGGCAAACCACTTCCCCCGAGACTGGAGCACAGGCAAGTAACTACGGGGAATCACTGTTTACATGAGCAGAGACTCACGCATGAGCCGAAATTGCCCTGGGAATCAGTGCCTGGGCAGGAAAACCTGAACAGGAGGCTCAGGGTGGACAAGTCTAGGAGTGAAAAACTGCAGGGGAACCCAGTCATAGGAGGGCCCCCACACTTTTGTGTGTTTTATCACCAGGAACTAGATGAGGGGCTCACAGTGTATATTGGAGAAAAACCCCTTCATGCTTATTGCAGGGAGAGAGGAGATAGAACCATTGTGAAATATGCCACAACACTCTTCTTCACAAGACCTGCCTTCGGAAGAAACTAGGTAAACAGAGCCTAACCTGCCGGCAGTCTTATCAGAGCCTCACTCACTGGACAATGTGTACATCCTCTTTCTTTTAGAAAAGCAGGGACTTCCAGATGACATGGTCACTTTTCCCTTCAGTTTTGTTTTTTTTTTAGATATGCGGGGTTTTTTTGGTGAGGAAGATTGGCCCTGAGCTAACATCTGTTACCAATCTTCCCCCCTTTTTTTTTTTCTCCCCAAAGCCCCAGTACATAGTTGTAAGTCCTTCTAGTTCTTCTATGCATGATGCCACCACAGCATGGCTTGATGAGCGGTGTGTAGGTCTGCACCCAGGATCCGAACTGGCAAACCTGGGCAGCAGAAGCAGAGGGCACAAACTCAACCACTATGCCACCAGAATGGCCCCTCCCTTCAGTTTTTATAACTTTCACTAATCTAATCAATTCTTCACTGTTGGTCAAAAGTACTGCTATGGTCTGAATGTGTCCCGCCAAAATTCACATGCTCTCACCCTAATGCCCGATGTAGAGGTGTTAGGAGGTGGGGCCTTTGAGAGGTGCTTAGGTCTCGAGGGTGGGGCCCTGGTGAATGGGATTAATGCTTCTGTAAAAAGATCCCACAGTGATCCCTGGCCCCTCACTGGTAAGGAGAAGTCTGTAATCTGGAACAGGGCCCTCACCAACGACCATGCTGGCACCGTGACCGCAGACTTCTAGCCTCCAGAACTGTGAGAAATAAATTTCTGTTGTCTATAAGATATCAGTCTATGGTATTTTGTTACAGAAGCCAGAACAAACTAAGATAAGCATATTCGATAAAATCATTTCCCTCATCGCTTCCCATGTTTCCTGGCAGATAAAACCAATGCTTAGCAGTTAGGCAGACAGATATTCACAGAACTGAAAGTCATCGTCACCATTATTGAAATAGTCATCTCATCTGATGATCCATGCTTTTTAGTCTAAGCAGTCAGAAATAAGAACTATGATGAAAATTGTGTTGGTCCTAAGATGCTATTTTTATTATTATAGTAATAGTTTATTATCAGATAAGTTATCATACTTGAAACTTCTGAGTGTTTTTAGACCTTAATAGACTGCTAAAAGCTGAAAGACATTTTCATTTAAAAGTAACAATACAGTCTATTCTTCTGAAATAGTGTTTGCCACAATTGTAATTATATATTTTATTTGATTAACTATTTGTTTAACAATTATAACTCCTAGAGAGTAAGATTACCAAAGGTATGGCACACAAATTTTGGGTTTTTTTACTCCAATAATGCCCAGACTATGCATAGAACATAATATGTGTTCAAAATATTTATTCAGTGGATTACAGATTAATAATGTCTATAATCACTGTCTCTGCTCTGATGGTATTTTCTTCTCTCTAAAGCAGTCATGGACAGGAGCAAGGTGGAGATGGAAGATAGAATGCACGACAGATTTCGGTATCTGTGTCACATGCTTCGTCCTTGGAACCATAGGTCAGTCATCTTTAACCAAAGCACATCTACTGGGGCAGGGAAAGGTTAGCATCATGTTTGGGTTTCCCCTAGAAGCCAACTCCAAGACAAAGTTTCAAAGGCAAATGGTTTATTTGGAAGGTGATCTTAAGTGATGAGGTGGGATAGGAAGGGAAGGCAGCCAACAAGTGGTAACTAATTGAGCAAGTCACCACTATTGGTAACTGGAGCCTAATTCTACCAGGAACTCTGGTTACCCCATCTGAGAGAGATGGGAAGCTTATACTCTGACTCCCAACAGTAATTGATTGAGACACACTCTTGAAGGGGTTAATTCTCCAGCATTCTGTCCTGCCAGATAAATAGAAGAAACTCTGGAGACTAGAGAAAGCCCCTCAGGCAGAGATATAAATGCTGGCATTTGGAAGTTGGGCCATCCTGCACTGAGATGGTAAAAGACAAGGAGACATAAGCTGGGCACCAATAGCATCTACTATAGGTGGCCCCCTCAAAGCAAAAATGGGATATAATTGCCTCAGTGAGGAGAATGGAGCCTGGGCAGCAAATCAACAAGTGAGAAATCACATGCATCTCTACCCTAAACACCTGAATCTGACCTTTGGTATCAGAGTATACAGCAACACTAATTCCATTTTTCCTTGGGGGAAACCATGACATAATCATTGACCTGAATGCATATGTTCTTTGACTAAAGAGTGGTGTTCTCTTGAGTAATGTAAGTGGTATTTGAGCTGTCTCTGAGGACTGTTGCATTTTATTGGGGGAAGGTGTGATAAGGGGCAGAACTTGTATCTCTTCTCTAAGGAATTAGACATCATTGCATTCCCATGATCAGTCTCAAGGAGGTGGGTCCCAAAAAGAATACGAGGACTTGAAAGTCTGCCTTTAAATTAATCAAGGGCTCAAGAGTCACCTTTCTGAAACTGAGAGCAGTAGGCCATGGACTCAGAGGAGGACTGGCATGCTCCAGGGCACTCAGTGAAATGGAAAACCCCTCTGTGGGCCAAGGGCTAAACTAAGAATTAGTCCTATAACGACAAAAGTAATAGCTAATTGGTTTTAGTGTTTTCTATGCATCAGATGCAATAATGCATTGTTATATTTAATACTCTCTAAATCTTTTTAAGGTAAGCATTAATTTTACTCCCATTTACACTGGTTTTCTATAACTGTGGTAACAAATTACCACAAACTTAGCCACTTAAAACAGCAAAAGTTTATCCTCTTCCAGATCTGTAGTTCAGATTATTTAGGGAGAATCTGTTTCCTTGTTCATTCACGTTGTTGGCAGAAATCAGTTCCTTGTAGTTGTAGGACTGATATCCCTTTTCCTCAGCTCTCAGCTAAGGGCAGTTCCTAGCTTCTAGAGGCCACACATTCCTTGGCATGTGGCCATCCTCTTCCATATGCAAAGCCAGCAACGTGGTCAAGTTCTGCTCATTTCTTGAATCTCTCTTGCCTTTTCTTCTGTTGAACCTTTCTCACTGACTTCCATGTTCCTCCTCCACTTTTAAGGTCCATGTGATTACACTGGATCCATCCAGATAATCCAGGATAATTTCCCTATTTTTAAGTCCATAACTGCAATTCCATCTGCAAAGTTCCTTTTGCTATTTAACATAACATATTCACAGCTTACAGAGATGAAGGCATGGACATCTATGGGGGAGGGGCAGCATTATTCTGCTTACTACAGTCCACGCTCTGGCTCCCAAAGATTCATGACTGCCCCACATGAAAAATATCTGGTGTGGACTGAGTTGTAATTATCTTTATATCCCAAGAGCCTGGAACATTCATGACACTCAAGAAATTAATAAGTAAGTGAACGATAGTTTTAAATTCTTTCTATGAGTATTGTCCTCCATGAACCAATCTTCTTTTACCTTCTTAGTAGTATTTGAAAGATTAACACATTGAATCACTGGTATTTATGTGTGAATTAATCAGATTGCTTCTTTTTACATTAGGTGTCCAGGCACTGAAGGGCAATAGAAGATCAGAAAGAAAGGGCACTAAAATGGAAGCTGGCATGAAGGAAAACTACAGCCTTGCTGAATTTTCCAAAGGCCTCCTAGAAATAAAACTGGAGCGTTTTTAAATCAGTGTAGTTTCAATCTGTGGAAACTATACCATTTTAGTAAAACCTTACTCCATCTCCAGGGATATAGAAGGGGAACATAAAATTCTTCTTTTGTCTCCTATGATTCTTTTATATTCTCAGTTACTCAATCTGAAACCAGGTTCTGTTGATTTTACTGCCAGAAGTCTGCTGAATCGGTCCCCTTTCTATTCCCATTATCATTCTGCTAATTGAAGTAATCTCACTTGGATTTGTAAAACAGTCTCATAATTTGCAGGTTTGCCCCAAATCTCCTTGTGTCTAATCTGATCCCCTACACTCTTTTGCTAAATTATTGATCTAATTATGTCATTCTCCTGCTGAAAATCTTTCAATACTTCTGCAATTCCTTTAGCATGTAATTCAAGGCCCTTCCAACCTCATCTTAACTCCACTTGGAGTTCAGGCTTTAGACACTAATAGACCTGGTCCAAAAATCCAACCCCACTACTTATTGGCTAGAAGATATCAGGCAAGTCACTTAACATCTCTAAATGTAACTTCCTCATTTATATATATGATATAGTAGAGGATTTTACCAAGAGTTTGGGATATATGTCAAGCTCCTGGCACCTAGAAAATGCTTAGTAAGTTGTAGTTATCATAGTAACCTTTACAGTTTCTTCCCCCTACACCACTCACTATGCACCTCATACTCTAGCTGAACTGGACTGACACTTGGGGTACTCAGAAAAAACCACTTACTCTTATGCCTCCAACCTCTTGTTCATGCCACTTCTTTCATTCTAAAATCTTTCTACCCATATTTTAAACCTGACACAATTCTGTTCATCCTGTGAGACAAAGAAGTTTGTCATCTCTGAAGTTTGCCATCTCTCTGAAGACATCCTGATCATACTTGGTCCTCGGGACCAATTACTTCTACCCCCATTCTTTTATTGCACATCTTTCAAACCATTGGCACTTATCACTTGTGTCAAAATTTACTGTGTGAGTGAGTTTCTTCTCACCAGAGGGTGAGTTTCCTGAGGCCAGGCCTTGTGTCTCACTCATTATAGTTTCATCACCCCCAAGTGCAATGCTGGACTTGTGGTCAGTGCTCAGCCCACACTTGTGGAATTGGTTGATATAATGGTACCTAAAGACAGACTGTAGATGCTGGTCTGTGATACTTCTCTCACGGCCAAAAAAACCCATCTAGTCACAGTTCGTAGTATTTATTATTACTATTATTACAAATGTTATCTTGGATTCTCTTTCTTAAAGTACAATACACTAAATATTCACCAATTATGACTTTCCTAGAGCTTTCGACATAAGTGAATTCAATATTTTATTCATATTTTCTTCCCCAAACCAAATGCTCACATTAAAAATGTATATGTAAGTAAATATGAATAGTTGCATTCTTGTGAACAATCCTGTGATAAAAGGAAGTTAGATGGCAGAAGGATTTTGGTCAGAAAACACATTTTACAAGTATGCTTCTGAGGGGTTATTTTAAACAACACTGAGGGGAAAAAATTATTTCAAACGGATGAAAAATACCACTCCACTGTCCCTCTAATGGATGTACTTTAAAGAAAGCCAAGGGGAATTTTAAACTCCACATACATTTTAAGAACATTCAAATGAATATCTGTGACTAATCTCAAGTGCATTTGAATAAAAAATAGAACAATTTTGATGTTCCAAGTTGAATTATTAAGTAAAAATATTCAGTTATCAGATAGTTAATTAAGTGGAACTGACTGTATTCATTAAAATATTTGTTCCAAACAAATGTATTTAACATTCAGATATTATGCAGAATAGGTGACAATTGCATATCTCCATGGAGATCAATAATGGGATTCAGATCATTGTGTAAAGAGTCTGCAAGTTTAATGCAGAGAGAATGTCATTATTATTTCTCTCTTAATGATGGTCATTATGCGCAAACACTGATTGAATTCCATTTGTTACCTGCATTTGAGCTGAGAGGAATAATTACAATTTAAGTGTCTCCATTAAAATTCATAAAAGAATACGAATGCAAAAATTATACTTGAAACTGACAAAATATACTTTGAGGATATAAATTGTGTTTTCTGATAGGTCTCTTAAAAGTATTAAGAATAGCTTCATTTTAATAAGATGACATATAAAGATCTTGTGTTATCCTCACCTTTATGTTAATTTCAATGCCACAATACATGACTAATAATAAAAAGTAAAGAAATTAACTTTTAAAAAGTAAAATCAATTAAACAATATGCCAGTTATCACCCATACTTTTGAGGATTGGATCATAGTCATCTTTTTTTTTAAAGTATTTTTAATTGCTGTTTGATATTAAAATTATGTTCTATCATTCCATATATTGGTGATATCTTTCTACCACCTACACTTTTGGTAGCTAATAGATCCAAGGTTTGGACTGCTATAAATTAAATGTGCTGTGTTCTCTTTCATTTATTTATCATGTATTTCTCTGACCTGTTGTGCAATTCTCAGCATCTATAATTTTAGGTGCAAATAGTTACCACTTTATGGGTCACGCCAGCCCATAGTTTTCAGTTGGTTAATTTGCATTTTTCCCAGAGTGAAGTGAAATATACTAAGATTCCATATGGGATGCCACTGAGCCTTAAAAGTCTTGCCTTTTAGTGGCCTAAATGAGCTCTTTAAGTCTGATGAGAGAAGGTTGAGTATTTAATGCTACAGAAGCCACAAGAGAAATGATAACAATGAAGTAGTGAGGCATGTGTACTGCTCATCAAGTTTGGAGACGCATCTGAAAGGAGAAATGATGCCTTCTTTCTGTACCAGACACTCTTCTCTAACTCTACGTCAGAACTTCAAATTGCAGTGTCTTCAATTTAAAGTGTTTACATTACAAAATTATGTTTTTATAATATTAAGCGAGAACATGGAAGTCATAGGATTTTTGCAAGTGGAAGGTAATTACATCTCCTCTCATCCACCTTCATATTTTGCAGATGAGCAAACCAAGGTCTAGAGATGCTCACAATTAAACATTTTCAAATGTTAGTTCATGGTAAACAGTGGACCGCTTTTCCATTGACTACAACATTCTTTATAAGTAGTATTGTGGACATTACTATCTGTCAATATATTCATATATATTCATTGTTTTATTTTATTTTGTCATCCACATGTGGAACACGTTTTTTAAATCTGTTCACTTGAATATCATTTTTTGAAGAAATATAAATAAAAATCATATTTGTGGCCATGTTTATGATGGTTAAAATGGCTGTAAATGCAACAAAACTTACCTATGCTACAATCAGAAGCCACAATTTATATTCCTTTAAATGTATGAGCATTTTTAAATTGCCTAATTAAGTATATAATTTTCTTGTTTCTATATTCCCAATCTTGTCAGTCGATCATTTTGAGGTAAAATACAGAGATTAGAATTATGCTGGGCAGTGTCTACTCACTGGCTATAACTCTTGGCATTTTTCCACAATTCTGATTTTCTTGAATCAGGAGAAAAGACAGGAGAATAGTGGGGGCTTATGGAGGAGGATTGACAAGATTTCCATCAAGCATCTGTCCTTGCTGAGATACCTATAACCATTAAAAAAAGGGTGAGGGGATGGGAAGGGACAAAAGGAAGAGAAACAAAGAAAACTGGAAAGAGTGGACTTGAAGATCAGTGACTTCTTGCTGAAATAACAGATAGGACGCAAGCGCTTGCATCGCATCCATCTTTATTTATGCACGTCTTTTAGAGACTAGAACCCTGAGCCAAAAATAACCCACTCTTTACAGACTAAACAAAACATCAAGATAGTATATCTCCCAGCAACTGAACATAAAGACTAGTGGAAAGTATTAGAAATCAGTCTGACACGAATTAGCAATGGTTATGGTACTATCATTTTAAATGGGGGAGAAAAAGAAGAAAAAAAGACCTTTGTCCCTTTTAAAGAAATGAGTATACTTACCTTAAAGAAGTAGAACAATGTTTAACAGGCTAATAGATGAATGTAACCTGAGCTTTTGATTCTATCAGTCCTACTAATAGCAGTTCAGATCAACTGGGATTAAATCATAAGCATAAAAAAAGCATGAGAAAAATAGCTACCAATTGAATTTCTTAACTGGTTATTCTTGATTGAACTCACACTCTGCTGTTTGAACTGCTGTTCCTCAGGTATGCAAATCTCACTGGATGCTTAAGCCGAGTGCTTTCTAAATCCGTGGTAAACTTGCACCAATCATTTTTCCAGCATGTTCAAGCTAATCAGATGCTATCCTTTGTCATGCCTTGTTTCTCAGTTCTCTGACATGGCAAGAGAAGTTCATGGTAACCATAATTTGTCCTTATAATTCTTTTGGACCTATTCAATGCATGCAACAGGAAGTGGACGGTTTCTGGAATGAAGAATCAGGCTTAATTGGTTAAAGAG